>NC_071287.1:12057539-12074483 GCF_943735745.2 Anopheles bellator | reverse complement strand
GCGCCCCCTATATGTAAACGATAAATTTCAACGCATACACCTAATAGGTTATATGGTAGAATGGCTGTGAGCAGTCGTTAGGTCCAAGCAGTGAGCAGTCGATTGAATTCTCTCACCTGTGTGTTCCCTCGCTTTTTTCGTCTTCTTTCTCCCATATTCCCCTTAACCAAAATGAAACAGTTCGTATTTGGTCGATATATTTCGGTATATTTTCTTTCTCTTTTTTCGGTTCGCGTACACTCTTCACTCTTCACTAGCGGTTCGTTCACAATTTGGTGCGTAGCTGCCTTCGACGCCTTAGACGCGTTGTAAAATGCATTGCATTGCATTTGCATTCGAATCCTTTGCATCCCAGTTTAGTTGGACATTTGAAACGAGCAAAGCGAAAACATTTCAACATTATTTGGTTGTCACTGAATACTGTCCAATAAACTTACCTGGATTATTTCTATCAGGATCACACACGATGGAACGAAAAACGCGCACTTGCACTTGACCCGGGGCACAAAATCGACTGCCCGTTCTCTCTCTATGTTAGAATTTTTACTCGATCTCGTTATCTCTTTTTTTGTATTTCTCTTCCTTTCGCTCGTCTGTTCGTCTTCGCTTTCGCATGCCCTCTCGGCTCTGAAACCCTACCCTCCCTGTAACTGACACCAACAAGCTCGCGCGTGAAACTCCCTCCACTCGTGGTTTCTTCCGCTCTTTTACCCCTGTACCTACGAGCGGACCCTCATGAACCGACCGGCTCGCCCCTTCTCGTCCTCGTCGCAGGCAGAGGGGCGTTCGGATTCATCCGTTTCAGCCTTCCTCGCCCCGTCGCAGGCAGAGGGGTAGCTCGGGCACTCAATTTCGTCCACTGGGTAAGTATGGTCTCCCTTAACATCAATACACTTGTTCCCTGGTCTCCCTGAACATCAATACACGAACATCACGACACACCAATTTATTAGGTCTGCAAATTATTTAGTTCGGTTTTGTTTCGACATTTGTAACCTTGTTACAACAACAAACCTTAATGAAAGTATTGTTCGTCGTCAGCTACTGCTTTTCCCATCTTTCAGGTAGTTCCTCGATAACGTGTCTTTAGAACTTCGTATCGATAGAGGCGATCCAATCTGAGACTCATTTTTCAATATTCTCATAACAAGTTAATGCCAGTGCTGCCAAATCGTTACACATGTAACGGGACACATACTATTCCGAAAGAGCAACTTCTGGTGAATACAGCGGGTTAGTTAATAGTTCTCATCCGTCATTTTCGAGATAGGCTTTTTACCGGTGTTGCGATGTAGGGTCGAGTTTTTTCATTTTGAAAAATCAATTTATCATGTATTTTATCCCATTCTCGTCGTTTTATGACCAACGCTTTGCTTCAAACGCATTAATTGCTGTTGATAGGGTTGTCCTTCCATAATTTCATTAGGTTTTGAAAGCTGAAAGTACACTACACCTTTCATGTCCACCATATGCACAGCATAACCGTTGCGCAATGAATATTGGGGGTAGTAAAATGTTGAAGCTGATTTTCCGCTAAATGGCGTTGGTGTACACTTAATTCGGTAACCACTCGTCGCATCAGGTAATACTCACTAGGCAGTTCAACAAGTTCTGCGTCTCGATGCCAGAGGGCACTGCTACGAGTCTAATTTTTTTTGTTGGATTGGTACACTCTTCACATGAACGTATGTGAAGTTTCATTTCAATCGACCACTTACTTGTTTTTACAAGCCATTTAGTATCGATATATCACAGTATTTTTTACAATGGAAAAAGTCAAGTATCGTGCAGTGATTGGATTTTTAATTTTGGAAGGTTTAAAAGCAAAAGAAATTTATGAACGAATGTGGAAAGTATATAACGACTCTTCGCCGTCAATTAGGGGGTTAAAAGAGGGGATTCTTAGCTTAAACATGATCGTAGTAGCCTTTAAGAAGATCCATGTCTAAAACGTCAATAAACATACACAACACCAGAAATCGTAAAAAAAGGATATTGTACTGGAAAATCATCAAATCACTGAAAGAAATTAAGTTCAAGACCTAATCAACTTATTAATCAGTATCACCAATATTTCGACTAAAATTTTGGGTTCCTAAAGGCTGTTTGCAAAATAGGGGGCGGCTTCCGCTAAAAATGCATCTCATCCCATCCAACGCAAAAACGCAAACGACAAACAGAATTTGCCAAGTCATTCAGCAATCAGGAAAGCCAAATAACTATTGAACCTCAAAATAAATACAGAGACTTGAAAAAAACACACATACTGAACATTTTATTAGGTGCGGCTTTAGAAACTTGATAGTGCCTATATCGTATTTGCTCGAGAAAAGCTAGAAATCAAAAACTTCAATCCAACTAAATCGGTTTATTCATCATTTTTCCTACATAAAAAAGTCCCAAAACCATAAATTGAATCGAAAAGACGGTTTGGAAGATATGTTAAAAACGTGGGTGCGGCTATAGAAAGTTGACAGAGTGTACGAGGTATGTTAAAAAAGTATCGCGACTTTTTAATTTCCGCGGGCTGGGTATATCCGATTTTCGATTTTTTGTTGTGTTAGGTTGCTACACATGTCAATGACTTATGGTGAAAAGTTGATCCATTTTGAGTATTCAGTCAATTTTTTATAACTGTTTTGATTTACACAGCAGTTTTCTTCAGCACGTAGCAAGCTATGATCTCCGCAAAACGTTATTTATAGGCACAAAAGTCGACATTGCCTAACCTTTTCAAAGTAAACTTGCAAATTAAATTAATATTTTTCGACATGAAATCATTTGCCTGATACCAAACATGGAATGTTGCCCAAACAGCGTAAATGTTAGTATATTATTTTTCTAACCAACGGCAAAGAAAGAAGTCCACTTTGTACTTAATGTTAAAGGCTGCGCGGAGCAGCAACAAAAAAATACTTTATTGTCTCTGACTTCTTTATTTGTATTCTGCGCCGATTCCCTGGTATTTCCTCCTCTTTATACTTTTCCTGGTGCTCGAACTATACTGGTGCTACACTTCCCCTGGTGCCGTCAGGCGATGTATACACTGGTCTGTCTTGGCCTATCAGAGCAATGCGTTAAGCCCGGTCCAGACGCTACGATGCATAGCTGCTATGTGCCAAAGCTATTTATCGTAGTTATCTGTGGAGCGTCCACACACTACGATTTTTCATAACGATTTGCAACCTTAGATCTCAGTATTGTGGAAACAGCCATGGAAGAAACACTGTATTAATTTGCCTTGGCATTGTGCATTTTGGTTAAAAAGCAAAAATAGAACGTGCCAAGAAAAATCGGTATGAAATGTAGAATAAAATTGTTTTTCTTTAAATAAACTTTAAAAACTATATATATAGAAGAAAGTCGTGAAGATGTCGTTTCACTTATAACTCAAGAAATGCTGAACCGATTTGGCTGAAAATTGGTAGGGAGGTAGCTTAAAACCCAAAGGCAATAGGATACTTTTTGTACTCCTACCGGGTCACAATAATCTAATAAAATCCCTTGTTTTTCTTCATAGTGAGACGGGATATTCACGCTCTCTGCTCGACTAAAGCCAAACAGAGCGCGCAACAGCAGAAAACTGTTGGATTCCCTTTTTGTTAATGCACCGTCCCCTTCTCCCAAGCAAATAGGTCCCTCCCCCAAGCAAATAGATCTCCTTCCAGCAAGCAAATCTTTTTCTTCATGCGTAATTCTCTCACACGTAACGCCAGATAAAGAGCGAAACAGCGAGCATTTTTCGGCTTCTCTTTCACAATACAGTACTACAGTACACACTACTTTAAGTTTAGATTGACGTTTAATTTTTGCCAATTTTATCATTGGCGATGTAAACAAATCATTGTGCGCGGAAATAATATTTAATACTTACAATTTTAAGCACTTGCTTATTTCGACACGTTATTTTAATCATCGGAAAGCATTTATCGAAAATTATTTACTTATGAAAGCATGAAACAACATGAAAAAATTGTCCAACATGTCTTCTTCTTCTTATTTGGCGCGACAACCGCTGGGCGGTCTTAGCCTGCATCAGAGACAATGTTAATCTTTAACGCTTCGTCTTTACGGGCGGGGTTGATGGCCCCGTGCCAACCCCCGAGTCACGCCGGCGTCGGAAATCGAAACCATGGCCATGGTTTGGTGACAACCGATCCCGAGATTCGCAGTAAGGCTGGCTGCGGCACAACGACGAGCGTTACCGACTGCTCTATCACCGTAGTCCTTTGCTTCTGGGGCGGGACAAAGGTCTGCTAGTCGCCGGGTTTGCTAGTAAACTAATAAAATAAACAGTGTACACACGCACACATGTCTATCGAACATCAGCACACTCACACTTGTACGGAAATTGGACAGATATTGATGCTCTTTTGCTAAGATTTTCTAGATCTGCGTCGATTTTCCAAAAACTAGCTGCCCCGACAGACTTCGTCCTGTCTCTTTGTTTCCGTCAATGAAATTCCCTTTTGGGTTCTGGGGCAGGTATAATACTTTCGCGTTTCTGAGTATAGCAGTGTTCGGGCGAAATCATCACTCTGACATCCCATGGCTGCGAGGCACCAAAAAATATTATCTCATTAATTTAGGTCAACCACATCAACCATCGATACAGGTCTCATCAATTTAGATTAGATCGGCTCACCAGAGTTGCGGATGGCTGGCTGCGGTGGCTTGGCGGCTTCTCGCATTTGTCGTGAACATCAAGGAAGAGCATAAATTGTGGTTTTAACAGTCCCTGTAGGGCACTTTATATAAAAAGAGTCTCTCCTCTGTGAGCCCTTGCCGACGACCCATAGTTGCCAACTTCCGCAGAGTTGGGGCTCACTTTTCATTAACTACTCTAAAGAATCACTTTCTTAGCGAGCCCTTGCCAACGACCCATAGTTGCCCACTCCCTCAGAGTCGATGTTCTTAGTACTTCAAAACCCCATATCAGTTTATGTCTCTCGGAAAGGCCAGGGTTTTAAACGCCCTGGAACCCTGATTGACAATGGGTATAAGAAATAAACTTAGAGTTAGAAAGAGACGAATTTTGAGCCAGTATAGTTCAAAGCCTCTATAATACAAAAGAAAAAAAAACAATGTGACATGGATGACAAAGCCATTGACCATTCTCTAAGTGTACGGCCAAATGAACCACAGTGGCGAAAGGGGAAAGAAAAAATGCCTCACTCTTTCTCTCTCTCTCACTCTCTCTCTCTCTTTCTCTCTTGGTCTCTCTCTCTCTCGCACACTCTCACATCTTCTCTCTCTCTCTCTTGCTCTACTGCTATCTTTTTCTCTCTCTCTCTTTTTCTCTCTCCATCTCTTTCTCTCACCCTCTCTATCCCTCTCTTGCTCTCTTTCTCTTTCGTTTTAACCCTCTCTCTTTCTCTCTCTTTCACAACATCTCTCTCTCTCTCTCTCTAACACTCTCACTCTCTCTCATACTCTCTCTCTCTCTCTTTCTCTCACTCTCACAATCTTTCTCACACCCTCTCTCTCCCTCTCTCTCTCTCCACTCGATTTATAGACCACAAAAACCTAAGAAACGATACCCATATTGTCCTAGGAGGTATTTTAAGGATTAAGGCTCCCCCCCTCCCATCGTCCTAGAAGGACCAAATTTTGTCACATGATCTCTCAGGTGACCATCAACAATTGTGCAAGTTCTCGATTCATTCGATTCATAACTTATGGAGTAATTAATGTTTTAACAGCTCGTTTGTATGGGATGGGAAAGACGGAGAGGGAGGGGTTTCTAACCACCCGATGAACAAAATTGAATGCCCGAGCTACCCCTTCACCTGCGACGGGGGCGAGGAAGGCTGAAACGGAAGAATTCGAGCGCCCCTTTGCCTGCGACGAGGACGAAAAAGTGTGAGCGGGCCGGTTCATGAGGGTCCGCTCGTAGCTACAGGGGCAAAAGAGTGGGAGAAACCACGAGAGGAAGAGGTTTCATGCGCTAGCTTGTGGGTTTGAATTACCTGGAGCGGGAAGGGCGCTATGGCCGAGAGGCGATGCGAACGCGATGCAGATGGAAGACGAACGGAGGAGAGAAAGCAAAAGAAATAGAAAAAACAGAGATAGCGAGATCGGGGCAAAATTTTCTGCCCCGAAGTCTCTGAGAAGACGGCAGTTTGTTTTAAACTTCTATTCTGTCAGGAACTTAACCGAATTGTGGAGTCGGGACGAAGTCCTCTGTCTCTGTATTTTCTAAGTGCCAAGTGCAAAGTACCAAGTGCTAGTGCTTCTCTGTCGATCACGTTTGTACTTGATAGAAACAATCCAGGTAAGTTTAGTGGACAGTATTCAGTCACAGTAAGAAAATGTTGAAATGTTTTCGCTTTGCTCGTTTCAGATGTCCAATTAAACTGGGATGCATAGGATTCCAATTCAAAACTTGTTTACGACGTCATCAACAACAATATGCAGCTACGCACCAAATTGCTACGACGACCGCTAGTGAAGTGTGAAGAGTGAACGCGAACGCAAAAAAAGAGAGAGAGAAAATATACCGAAATATACCGAGCAAATACAAACTGTTTCATTTTGGCTAGGGGGGGAATATTACTTACTTACTTAATCCGGTTCAACCGCCGAGCGGTCTTTACCTGCCATCACCGAGGAAGCTTTCCACCGCTGGCGGTCGAGAGCCTTCGTCCACCACATTGGAATGCCGGCCACTGTTGCGTACCGGTCAACACAATCTCTCCATCTCACACGGGGCCTACCACGCCCCCTCTGTCCTTCTGGACGGCCTAAGAGGACTTTCCGGGCTGGTTCGTCGTCCGCCATTCTCATGACATGACCAGCCCACCGGAGCCTGGCGAGATGCACACGCTGCACGACAGTGAGGTCGTCGTACATTGCGTACAGCCCGCTGTTGTAGCGGCTCCTCCATTGTCCCTCCTCACATACGGGGCCAAATATCAATCTGAGCATCTTCCTCTCGGACGCGGCTAAGAGGGTTTCGTCAGTTTTTGATAGTATCCATGTCTCAGATGCGTATGTGAGTACTAGGATTACGAAGGTTCTATATAACCCCAGCTTCGACCGTCGCGACACGAGATGTGAGCGAAACAACTTCCTCAGACTGTAGAAAGACCTGTTGGTTGCTAGCACCCTTGCGCGAACCTCCTCGGTTATGTCGTTGTTAGTGCTAACCTTTGACCCTAGATAGGTGAGGTTCGGGACGACTTCAAACTTTCAAAGAAGGGGATTATGGGAGAAAGAAAACGAAGAAAGAGATGGGGGACACAGGAGAGAGGGAGACAACCCAGTGAACAATTTTGAGAGCCTGCCTGCGACGCGGCGGAGGATGGCTGAGACGAGTGAGATCGAACGCCCCTCTGCCTGCGACGAGGCCGGGGGAGGGCGATCTCGCAGCGCACGAAGTGAGCATGAGACGCGTTCGTTGGTTGCCGGGGAAAGAGCGGAAGAAATCCCCGTAAGTTTTGAAATCGCCGTGAGTTTGCAGGTGCCCAGTGAGCAAAATTGAGTGCCGGCCGCTCTTTCAGGTTCATTTCTCACGAACTTTTGGCGAACGAGTCGCGGTTTCATACAAATTTTGTATGGGAAAGTTCCTCTAAAACGCGAACGGAACGTGAAACGGCGCAAGGAGCGTTCGCGAAAGATGAACTCTCCAGCGTGACCCCCTTGTCTCCCTCTCTCCTGTGTGTCCCCTCTCTTTCTTCGTTTTCTATCTCCCATATTCCCCCTAGCCAAAATAACACGGTTGGTTCGGTTTCGAAGCGTATATTTTTGCTCTCTTTTTTCGGTTCACGTACTCTTCACTCTGCACTAGCGGTTCACAATTTGGGGCGTAGCTGCCTTCGACGTCTTAGACGCGTTGTAAAATGTTTTGCATTCGAATCCTATGCATCCCATCTGGACATCTGATTGGACATCTGAAACGAGCAAAGCGAAAACATTTCAACATTATTTGGTTGTCACTGAATACTGTCCAATAAACTTACCTGGCTAATTTCTATCGGGATCACCCGTGATCGACAGAGAAGCACAAGCACTTGGTACTTTACACTTGGCACTTAGAAAATACAGAGACAGAGGACTTCGTCCCGATTCGCCTAAGTCCAGAACAGAAGTTAAAGACAGACTGTCGGAACCTCAGAAACTTCGAGATTTTGCCTCGCTCTCGCTATCCCTGTTTCTCCTATTCCTTTCTCTTCCTCTCTACCGTTCGTCTTCCACCTGCACCGGGTACGCATCGCCTCTCGCCCAAAGCGCCTTTCCTCTCCAGGTAATTCAAACCCACAAGCTAACGCGTGAAAGCCCTTCTCACGGGGATTTCTTCCGCTCTTTCCCCGGCAACCACCAAACGCGCACTCATGCTCACTTCGTTCGCTGCGAGTTCGCCTTCCTTCGTCCTCGTCGCAGTCAGAGGGGCTCACGTTCGATCTCACTCGTCTCAGCCTTCCTCCGCCGCGTCGCAGGCAGAGGGGCAGCCTCGGGCTGTCAAAATTGTTCACTGGGCTGCCCCTCTGCCTGCGACCCCTCTGTCTTGTCACGTTTTTAGAGAAGGTAAGATAAAATTACAGGAATGCAATGCAAAAACTCTAACAAAAATTTACTTTTTTTATCTTCCTTTGTGAAATGCATCGAAAACTACGAGCGAAACGATCTACGCATCAACACCGAAAACAACACCCACTGGGGCCACAGATAATGTGTACGATGACGGATTGCATTACTACCACCACAAGAACCTCACATCACCAACGCAGCATAGCGCCAGCCAGAAATGCACCACAAAAAGAGAGCGAACAATAAACCGATACCGAACCGAACCCGAAACCCGAAGCATTTTCATTTCTCGAACGGAAGGGAAGAAATACGAGAGAAAGAAAGAGAAGGGCACATAGGAGAGAGGGAGACAAAGGGGCAAGTTCGAGAAATAAATTCGAGGGACCACATTTTGCCAACGAGGGATCAGGCCTTCTCAGTATGAGCATATATATGAACGAAATACACTGGTCCCTGCTCTGTCCCTGGTTTGTCCCTCGTTTGTCCCTCGAAACTCCATGGTGAGAAAAGCTCGGGCACTCAATTTTATCCACTGGGTGCCAAAGACTTCACCAGCCCCCATAAATACATCTTCTGCCCCCACATGCTTGGGTCAAAAGATCACGTTGCCTTAGATGCTCGGATAAATAAAATTTGCACTGTCTGCGAGTTTTGGAAATATCATAGAAAATATTATTCATTATCAGAGTCAAATCTGTGATTGTTGCAATTGCCGCAACATTAAAGAAACGCGGGACGGTTCTTCAAACTCTATTCTTCAAACTTTATTCTAAAACTGGGTTGGGGAAGCGCGATGGCTAGTTGCTGTGGATGCGGTGTGGCCATCGCGTATCATGAACCCCGGCCGCTGTATCATTTGCCGTATCGACCGCTCTAGTGTGACTAGCGGTGGACACGGCGGCTGGCGTGAAAACCCCTCAACTCCTCGTGTTCGGCTCTTCGGCTGCTATTCGCAACAGTAATGGTATAACCTATTAAATGTGGAGTGCAACAGCTGAAGACCCCCAGAAGCTGCAGGTGCCGCCAACCGATATTTACGGAACATTATTCTCGCCTGGTGACCTTACAGCCTCCTCACACTCCGAAATTGCATACACGTGCAGAAACCAAAACCGGCGCAAGCATCGAATTTTATCCAGAAATGCCATACAATCTCACCAAACGATTCAAACGAGTTACGTATGACTCAAAGTACCACACGCAAAGTAAACAGTTGCTTACATTTGTCCGGCACGATTAGATCAAAGACGAATAACGGCCAGGACAAAGCATGGGGTCGGAAAATTAAAAATGAACGCACGGGAGACATGATGATGTCGGAAAAATCTCAAGCGACGGTTAAGAAATCGGTTTGCTGAAGCCTAAACACAACCGCTTGCTGCAACATAAACAAAACCGTGTGCTGAAGCCTAAACACTACGGTTCGCTGCATTATAAACAGTATGATAGATGCACTTGAAACGTTACGTGAGAGACGAATAACAGCCAAGGGATTGCGTCATACAAATACGTTCCCACAGGCTGGAAAAATAACATAGCAGGTGGTAGGCGCTGGATAAGAAGGTTTGGAATAGAACAGCCGCGGAATCGGTATCTTAATCGGACGACCATAAATAGAAAATATGAAAATAGATATCGCGTGAAGTATTACTAAGCGGGAGGTAAATGCTGGATTAGAGTTCGTTGGTATGTGTGAGCCGCGGAATCGCCACCTGACTACAACACATCGTTCAATAAGTCCGCGGACTAGCATAGAAATGAAGCTCATAATTCCATTTATATACCAAGGTTCAGAAGTACCAACCTTCAGATAAGATGTGTCAAAATTTGACGTAATTCGAAACATAACCAAGAAAGCTATAGTGGTTAAAGTGACGCTACTTTTGCAATCGAAAAAAATGGACCAAAACGAGTTTCGTGTGTTGATAAAACATTGTTTTCTAATGGGAAAAGGCACTGTTCAAGCTCAGCAATGGCTTGAAAAATGTTATCCGGACTCTATTCCGTCGAAAACAACCATTTGTCGGTGGTATGTAGACTTGAAAAAAGGTCGTGCTGATACAATTGAGGCGTAACGTTCGGGTCGGCCAAATGAGGCAGTAACTCCCGAAAACACCAAGAAAGTATTGAAAATCGTGATGGGTGACTGCAAAATTAAAGTGCGCAAGATAGCTAAGATGGTGAACATATCAACTGGTAGTGCATTTACTATTTTGCACAAAAATTGGCTATGAAAAATTATTTTTACAAATGGCTGCCGCGTTTGCAAACAGTGGAACAAACGGTCAGAAATCAAAACGATGACCAAATTCAACGAATTAGGATTCCAACTGCCTTCTCATTCTCCTTACTCGTCGGATCTGCCCACCAGCGACTACTGGCTCATTGCGGATCTCAAAACGATGCTCCAGGGAAAAAGATTTGGGTCGACTGAGCAGGCGATTGCTGCTACTGAGGCTCATTTTGAGTAAAAAGTCAATCGTTCTACACACATGGCATTGAAAAGTTAGAGAATGCTGGAATGATTATATTACACTTAAAGGAAATTATGTTGATGAATAATAAAGAATTTTGCCGATAAAATGTTGTTTTCATAGTTTTTACCGGGGCTTACTAGGTTGTATACCAAGTTTTGACGTTCGATACGAAAGGGGGCAGCTATGAGTCTAATTTTTTTTAGTTATATTGGTACACTCTTCAAATCAACTTATGTGAAGTTTCATTTCAATCGGTCACTAATTTTTTTTTACAAGTCATTTAGTATCGTGCAGTGACTTTATTTTAATTTTATTTATTTATTTATTTATTTATTTTATTTTAGAAGGTTCAAAAGCAAAGGAGATTTATAAATGATAAATGACACCTGAAACCGTAAAAATGCGGGATATCGTATTGGAAAATCGTCGAATCACTTACAGAAATTTAGTATAAGGCCTAGCCATCCCATTGAGGAGTATAACCAATATTTTGACTGAAGTTTTGGGTTCCTAATAGCTGTTTGCAAAATGGGTGCCGCATTCGCTAAAAACGCATTCGAATGCATTTTTCTTGATAACATTTGAGGCGTTTTCGATAGGATTAAGCGGATTTTGTCTATCTGATAGACTGGGATCTATAACCATGATCTTTAATCAAAACAAAAGGTTCAGGAATAGTGTGAACTTTTTTCTTCGGTTCTGAAACGAGTTCAGCCAGAAATTGCCTAAAAAGATGTTAGCATCAGGTTTGTGGAATGCGAATGGAATTTTGTTAAAGGATTACTTGCAAACTGATAAAACAATAAATTTCGATTATTCTTGTAACCTTTAAGCCCTACTTAAAGTGAAAATATGTGAAAAAAGACCCGGTTTGAAGAAGAAAAACATTTTCTCTCATCAGGGCAATTCACCCTGTCACAAAACATGTTGAAAATGACGAAAATTGTTGAATTAGAGTTCGAATTATTAGAATATCCACCGTATTCATCAGATTTACCTCCTGACGGCTTCCATCTGTTTTCAAACGCACAAAAATCATGCGTGAAAAGCGTTTTCCATCAAATGATGACGTCATAACAGCTCTAAAAAGGTCCTGTGACACGTCGATATTAAATTGCTTGTCAAAAAAAATTAAGAGACCGCTGAAATGAAACTTCACATATGTTCATTGAGTTCATGAGTGTACCAATATAACAAAAAAATATGGCTCGCAGCTGCGCCCTTTGATATTGAACGTCAAAACTTAGTATACAACCTAGTATTGAACGATGTGTGATATATGAAACGTAAAATAATCTAGAGTAAAGGAGTGGTCGCGAGCAGTGGTCGAGAGAGAATCAAGCGTAAAGGTCGTTATATTCCAGAGGTTCTCCAGTTGCCTGGAGTAACATCAGCTCCAGGCGGGATTGTAAAGACTCAGTTCGAGTCCGGTGACAGTGAAACACCATTTCGGCCTAAGGAACGCGCTATCAAGTATAGGCACGCATTAGTCGGTGACGGCGGAGTTGATCAGAGAGCCAAAGTGATCACTCCAAATGAAAACCCCAAGTTGGGGCGCTTCACAAGCAATCTGCAAGCAGGCAATGAACTGTCCACTGTCAGTGGCCGTCAACGGAGACGAACGCGCACAATGTGGGCGCTTGCGATCATTCTCTCTCTTCGCGATTTCCGAACCGATCGGACATGTGCCCAACGTGGGCTCGGCAAAACTCTCTTCTCTCGGGGCTGTCAACAAGTACGACGTGCCCAACGTGGGCTTTCGCGACAACACGTCCGCTCTTCATCATCGACGCCCGAACAGGAACAATGTGTTCCGCAACCGTACCTTTATGAATGTGTAAAAAGCCAAAGTTGATAAAAAAAATGATATACTCTCGGATCAAAGATAAAAATTCTATCCCTCAACGCTAAAGGTGTAACTGGGGATACCCTGGAAACAGTCACCAGGTTGCTACAGATGTTTCTTGTGGTGAAAAGTTCGGCCATTTCGAGTAATCAGCTCATTTTTGGCAGCTGTTTTGGACAACATTTGTCATCTTCGATGCCGTCTTTATCTTCTAAATCGTAGCGTAGCCTTTCAGGTCCCTCTTTAGTTTACGGAAAAAGAAAAAGTCACAGCGGCTAGATGTGGAAAATAGGGTGGCTTTGACATCATTAGAGTGTTGTTTTGGTTAAAAATTCGCGCAGAAACCACGATGTGTGAGCAGGAGCACTACAGTCAATTTTGGGTTTCCAAAAGCCAAATCCTTTCCCAAAAGTTACAAATCCAGGCATTTGTGACGGATTACTTCGGGCGAATCACGCACAACTAGCAGGAAATATTGTGGAATGAGGGGAATATAATATGGTAAATATTGGCCGTTCTATTCTTTAGCATCATGATGCACCACGACCCTGCAATCGGAAAAACTGAAAGCAAAAATATTCACATTCGGCCAAATTTGGCTTTTCGACGTTTTCATCTTTTCGGCCTTCTGAAAAAAAAATTGAATCACCGATAAGCGCTGCATTTGGTCTTACAAACTTCACCATAAGTCATGTTGATTGTGATTCGATTGCGTTCGAGCTTTTAATTTCGTTTTGCTCACAACATTTGATAAAAATTCTTTGTCATTCATTTCTTGGAAGAGACAAAATTCGAAGTCTTGTCCAAACAAAATAGCTGCCAAAAATTAACTGATTACTCAAAATAGAAAATCGGATGTACGTAACCCACGGAAGTTCAAATGTCGTGAAAATTTTTGAACAGAACGTGTATACCTTGAAAAACGAACTTTTAAACAGATGTCGATTTGAACTGGAGTATTGCTGTTTTAGCGGATTTGGAGTTTTGCTGTTTTGGCGACATTACCTTGTTTTGACACCAGGTAAATCATTTCATGTAAAATAAAAATAAATATGTTTAGCAACCGAGCATTGAAAGGGATAGACCATATCATCTTCTGTGCCTTAAAATAACGTTTCGCGAGAAATATTATTTTTCTGCTACCTTTTGAAGAAAATTGGTTCAGAATCGCATCAAATGCTTATCGGTGCTTGTTTTTGGAAAATGGCAGTGCTTTGAGTGGTTAAAAGATTTCAAAATGGCCATTTTGATTTAACAAAGAAAGCGCGACGGAAGACTCCGAAAAAGGACTTTCTGATGGTACCAGCAAAGTGTGCTGCATCACAAGCTCCTAAAACCTGATGAGAACGTTAATTCAGGTCGCAACTGAAAACAAATGATCAATTTGAACCATGCATTGATCGTAAACCGACAAAAAAGGTGTTCCTCTTGTCCAAAATAGAGGCACCAGGTGGGGCTCAATGATACTTCACCAGACGCAGGTTCCAAAGAAAAACTGGTTCAGGATACAGTAAACTCACCTGGATGCTGCTATCCCTCCCCGCGTTCTTGACCAGACTTGGCTCTTTCCGAATATCATTCATTTTCATCGATAGGACACGTATTGGATAAGCAGAACTTCGTTTCCTACGAGGAAGTCGAAATTGGATGACTAATTATTTGCTTCCAAAGTCGAAGAATTTTTTGGTCTGGGAATTAACGATATATCAGAGAGATAAAAGATATGTATGTAGAAATTGTGTGGGAACTCCCATAGGGGTCGCGGTAGTCGAATTGTAGTAGGTTTTTCATACGGGACTGAGCTGACAGCCGTCAGGTAGGCGCGCGGACCCATGCGTCAGTGCTAAGACGAGCGTCCAAGCGAGTATATCAATAAACTGCACTACTTCACAATAAAAGAAGCGCTATCCCCACGTCTATATTGGGTGAAGTAAAAAGTTTCCGCCTATGTTCCGCTAAATGGCGTTGGCGTATACTTAATTCGGTAACCACTCGTCGCATCAGGTGCTATATAGTTACAGCCTTGCATCTATCAAGCCGTCTCACCGTTCGCTACGAAACGGTGACACTCAACCTGACAGAGTCGGCGTTTGCGACGCCGACCTCACGATCACAGGGTAGTGTTAGATAAATGTAGGAATAGGTTTAGAATAGGTAGTGTTAGTGTTAGATTAGAAATTAAGTAGGAATAAGAAATGTGTATAATAAAACGGGCACTCTCGATTTGATATCGCTGGAGTAAACACGTGTTTCGAGTTCGATCACATAATTGGCGCAGCCGTGCGATAAAAGTACAGTCTGTAGTGAAGACAGTGGAAAATTTGTTCACCGATTAAGAACAAATAAAGTGACTCCGCAAAAACTGCTGATAGTAAAGGTTTTTTTGTTTTTTAGAACCGTATCGAGAGTTGAGGGTCCCCCGCATGCCCGGATCGCCAAACTGCAGGCGGAACTGGACCTGCACAGCCTTCGCACTGGCGGTGGGACGTCTGGCGATGTCGCAAGGGCGGAGGACGCGCTCCGGAAGGCGATGCTACGTTGCGGAGAGGCGAGCCGACTGCAGCGGAACGCGCGACAGCGTAGAAATCGAGTGTCGGCGGCGACGCGCAGTCGGCTCAGCTAGACGAAGACGAACAGGAAGAACGCCTATTTGAACCATACAAATAGGATACTGTAGCGAGGGTTAACCGGGAGAAGTAAGGTTGACCAAGGACCCGCCGTTCCCGAGGGCACTTCTCGCGAACCTAGACCCGGGAACGGCAATTAGGGGTGGGTGGGGTGAATAGTTGTTTCTTCTAAGTCAATATTTTGTGGAAATAAACTACTAGATAGACCGATCTGCTTTCAGTAAATTGGCACTACTAGATAGATCAATTTAGTATCCTTCAGAGCACTATCAGATAGACTTTTAAGGAAAGAAAGTACATACTACCAGATAGGTGTATTTTCAACAGCCGTTAGATAGGGCCCAGCAGAAAAAGAGCTAACCAACACATTTTGGTGCGAGCGAGTGAACAAACACATCCGTGTGCCTTTGTCAAAACTGTCTGCAAAGTAAGCTTTTTCTCTCCTAATATTACCTGCGAGTGATAGTGTATGATCGCAGAATCAGAAGCCGTCAGTGCTCGAAAATCTTTTTGTAACCCTTTAATGTCACGGGTACCTATAGAAAAAAGCGCTCTGAAAAAAGCACAAGGTTTTTTGAGCGGAGTAAAAAATAATAATTGCCAATCATCAGATTCCGAAGATAGCATCGCTTCAATTAAATCAGCGGACCTTGCTCACATCCCCATCCAAAATCCTCCCGATTTGCAAATTCTTTTTTTTTTTTTTGAAAGAAAGAAGCGAAATGGATCAAATTTGTAGCCAACTGCAAATAATGATGGACATGATGTCCGAATTAAAAACCAAGCAACAACAGCAGGACACATTATTCCAAACTTTTCAATCACGTTTGGATAATGTCACAGGTGTAATACCTGCGGCATCCGCAGAATCAAGCGCACCAACACAAGCGCAACCGACAGCCAACTTCAAACAGCTGTTCAAAATACCCGACCCGATTAAAATGTTGCCCGTGTTCGATGGCAACACAAAACAACTCAACGCTTGGCTTGCAACCGCCGAGGAAATGTTGAACGTTTTCAGGCAGCACGTTACACCGCTAAAATACAAAATGTATGTCACTGCTGTGACAAATAAAATCCAGGGCAAAGCTAAGGACATAATTTGCCTTGCAAGGACTCCGGACGATTTCGATCGAGTAAAGGAAGCTCTGATAAACGCTCTTGCTGATCGCCAAGAATTATCGACCTACAAATGCCAACCCTGGCAGTGTAGAATGATCGAGGGTATGAGTATTTCAAAATACTACAATAAGTCCAAGGCGATTATACAAAACATTAAAACCTTGGCTAAACAAAATGAGAAGTACAAGAACAACTGGGAAGTAATAAATGATTTCATCGAAGAGGATGCCTTAGCAGCATTCATCTCGGGACTGAGCGAACCATATTTCGGTCACGCGCAAGCCGCAAGACCAAAAGACATAGAAGACGCTTACGCCTTCTTATGCAAGTTCCGATCAAAGGA
>NC_071287.1:12029064-12052539 GCF_943735745.2 Anopheles bellator | reverse complement strand
CCCCTATATGTAAACGATAAATTTCAACGCATACACCTAATAATAAACGTTTGATTTCTCTGAAAAAAGTTCGTTTTCCAAGGTATACAAGGTAGATATCGCCGGACAACGGCATGCGGACGTCGCTGACGTGTTCGCCAAAATGGAAAGAGAAGCAGCAAAGTTTGGTCTCGTTATCAACAGCTCCAAAACAAAGCTCCACTCAACCCATAATCATCACCAACGGTACAAAATGATCAACGGGTGCGTCTACCTCGGTGCTATCGTCCTGCCAAATGGAGACACAACACCGGAAAAATTGCGGCGAATCGAGGCGGCTACACGGTGCCTACGACGGCATTTACGTGCCTACGACGGCATTTCTTATACTCGAAGCAGCTGACTAGGCAAACAAAGTGCAGGATCTACCAAACCTTTATACGTTCAGTACTTATGTATAGGCGCGAGTCTTGGATCCTTAAGAGAAGCGATGTATTCCGGTCCATCTTTGGAGCTTTGCGGGAGGGTAAGAACTGGAGACGCCGCTACAACTTCAAGCTAAACCAAATCTTTGGCGAGTCGGATGTTGTCGCCATGGTCTGATGTGAACTGGACATTTGGTGCGTATAGACCCGAATAGAGCCCCCGCTGTGATGTTCCGCAGCCAACCGGAGGGACACCGTGGACGTGAACGCCCGAAGGCGCGATCGCCGGGCTGCAGCGAGATCTACTTGATGGACTGGCAGAGATTGGCACGGAACCGTGACGCTTGGAACGGTATTTTGGATCAGCACATACTGAGTACAAGCTACTGTGCACGTACAACCATTGATAATAATGAAGAATAAGTATCAACAGATGGACCACTTTGAAACGGATAGGCACATTACGGCTTGGCAGAATGTCATACTTTTGAAACATTGTTTTAAAATTGAGGAAAAAATGCACAAAAAATGCAAGGATTGTTTTTATTTTGATATTATTTATAGTTGTTCTATGCTGTTGTTTAACTTTAAAGGTCAAGACACACCACAAGCTGAAAGTAAATTCACATTACGGACACCTGTTACGGACGGTGGCGAAAGACAATTGAAAATTTTTTCGCCCTGCCGTTCGGGCGAAAACAATTAGACATCTTGGGTAGTTAAAAAATAATCGAAGATTACTCATTTGGCGTTTTTTTTGTATCACAAGCATGCAAAATAATTTTAACTTAATTATTACTTGTAATACAAACACAAATTCATCATGAAACTATTTTAATTCTCGCACCAAAAATTCAATGTGTCTTGATGTTCCAAATATAAACACAACTAATCTGTCAAGAGAAAAAATATTTTGCGGCGAAATTTAAAGAATGCTTTGTTGTTGTGTTATGACTGTTTGGCAAATCTCTCAAATCAGTTGAATCGTTGAGTCGCTTACATCGTTGTTTTACGTGTCAATATGGTAAATGAAATGGATGATGGGGCAGTAGTGCTTATTAGTGCCGTTTTGTTATCAACAAGACGTTGTTGGGTAAATGAAACCAAAAAAAACGATCCAACGATCCAAACTTGTAGAAACAACTGTTACTGCAACCATTCATTGGTTCGTAATACTGTTTCTGAAAATAGTTGGCAATGTTCACGCGGTTACTCGAGCTAAGCAATCGATCCCTATATTATCATCCCGGGATGCCTTATAATTAAAATAATAATTCAAATAAATTTTATATAAGTGTTTTATATTTAATGTCATTATAAACCCGTTTACAACAGAATTACTTTATTTTCTTTTCGTCAACTGTCAAACAATTTCGCCCCACCCACCCAACCACCAAGTATACGATTCTTGGCCAAAGTTTCTGAGTGTCACCAAAGTAGAGTTGTGTTTTTTTACAAATTTGCCTTCGGCGTTAGAAGTTCACGTCGCCAACGCCGACAACCGGTGTGAAGGGTTTCATAAAAATTCATAGAAGACAAAGCGAATTTGCTTTTCCGTAACGTGCCATAATTTCCGGTAAAAATTTCAGCTCGCAATGTGTCGCGGGCTTAAACATGCTAATAATCAACAGCACTATCTATCTTTCGTCGATGCCGTTAGACGTAGTTGCTCCCAGTCGTAACTTAAGTAACGAGCTAAAAACTACACGAGTCAACAACCAACACAAGAGCAATGAATAGTTAAACATACGAGGTATACAATGTAATACTGTGGTACACAGTATACCATTTGAAAAACGAGACTTTGATTTCTAAAGTACAGGTAGTCCAAAGAAGCGTTTTTTTTTTCATTTGGTTATAATACAGAAACGGTTGAATATTGCTGGATGCTTAAACATTTATTTGAAATGTTGATACTTTACATTTAATTATAAGATACAATTTTGAATGCATCAAATTGAGGAATATGAAAAACTTATTTCCATAGTGGTAGGTCTTTACTCAAACGGTACGATATTTGCAAAGCTCATTTGTCAATGTCAATAAGATAAGTATAACCTAATGATAAAAAAGAATACTTGTTTGGACAGCCTGTATAAATTGCAGCCATTTACTATGTATTAGTTAGTAACATTGTTTGAAACATACGTACTTGTTCTTTCAAACGCATCCAATTTCATGCAAGTTGGATGACGTTATATGCCAGCAGATTTATGAAGTATTTTACAAAAGTGAACAACCGAACCAAGAGTCAATCAAAAAACATTATTTTTAAATTTGGTAAAAGATACTTTGGTACTGAGACCGGCAAATCATTAAAAAAGAGGTTATTGGTGATGAGTGTATTTGTAAAGCAAGAGTCTTAGTGTTGCATAAACGAAGTCAAAAAAAACAAACAAACATACAAAAACGAAACAAAAACCTAGAATAAAGACAATACTGATCAATTGTTATGATTCGAGGGGTTTCCATGAGGAATTGGTTCCAGAAGGTGAGACAATCAACAGGGGATACTATTAACCAGAACTGAAACGATTATGGTTAAGAATTTTACGAGTACGAATTTTGCGTATGAACGATAGATAAGCAGATGTTTTTGTTACACGATAATTCACCTCCTCACAAAAACGTTGCATTTAATGTGTTTTTGAACAAAAAAATAATGTGTGTCATTGAACAGCCTTCGTATTCTGAACTGCAACCATGTGGCTATTTCGCATTCGCTAACCTCAAATTGGCTATGAATGGATCATTTTATGACGATTCAAGCACCTGTACTGTGGTAGTAAATCTATTGGCACATAAACCGGCATGACTTTTTTAAATCTGTCATCCGAGTTGCATGACATCGGCTACGTTGTTACTATGTTATGTTACTACTGGATGCTATTAATGCAACCACATCTATAAAAAGGCACAAAAATAAAAAGAAAAATGAAGAATCGTTTTCAAAAGCCCAATTACACATACACTGTACGAGGGTGGATCAAAAATTTTCGCGACATTTGAATTTCCGCAGGCTACGTACATCCGATTTTCGATCCTTTTTGGTGGCATTATGTAGCTACACATGTCAGTGACATATGGAGAAAAGTTCGGCTGTTTTAAGTTATCAGCCAACTTGTCTTATAGTGAAGCTTTCAAGACCAAAAGCAGCGCCTTTGGGTGGTTCAAAATATGTTCAGAGGGTCGAGAAGTTGTGAACGTCGAAAAGCCAAGATTGGTCGAATCTGAAAAGTTTTGATTACAGTTTTCTTCGATTGCAGGGTCGTGGTGCATGATGAGTTGTTCCCAAAGGATAGAACGGTCATTAAAAAAATATTTCTTGCAAGTTACGCCCAATTCGCCTGAAGCAATCCGTAACAAATGCCCGGATTTGTGGGAAAACGAAAATTGGCTGTCGCGCCCCTGCTCACATACCTTGGTTTCTGCGTGAACTTTTGTTCAAAACAACACTCGAATGATGTCAAAGCCATCGTATTCTGCAGATCTGGCACTCTGTGACTTTTTTCTGTCTCTTCCCTGTTTCAAAAATTCAAAATACCGCGTCGTGGTAAATTACTTTTGGAGTAGACAAAAATCGACGATGAGCCAAAACACGTTCAAGCAAAACAGTTGTCAAAAATTTACTGATTACTCAAAATGGCCGACCTTTTCAACATTAGTCACTGACATGTGTAGCAACCTATTGCTAAATCCTATCCAACCTAAATCGACAATCGGATATACGTAGCCCGCGCAAATTGAAATGTCGCGAAAATTTTTGATCCGCCCTCGTATGTAGTGTTAGTTTTGTGTATCTGTTATGAAAATAACAAAACAAAAACGTCTTTATTATCTGTTTGAATCATTCTAGAATATATTACTTTCAATCTTTTTATCCGTATTGCCCTATCCCCCTCTTCTAACCCTTATCTTTCTTTCCATTTCTTTTTCGTCCTTTCGCCTCCTTCTCTCTCTCTTTCTCTTTCTCTCTCTTTCTACTTCCCTCTCTTTCTCCCTCTCTTTCTCTTTCTTTCTCTTTCTCTCTTTTTCTCCCTTCTTTTTCTCTTTTCTTATTTCTCCCTTCTTCTTACTTTCTCTCGCTCTCACATGCACACACACATACACGCTCTATCCTTTTCTTCCTGTCGTGTAGTGGATCAAGAAAATAAAGAGCATAGCCTAAACACTTTCAATCTTCTTCTGGGTACATTTATCGACGCTGAAATTGCCCGATAATACTTACGTTAAGCAATCGATTGATAGATGTTCCCACATTTTAAGTATGGATTTTCGGTTTCTCGGATGTTAATGTATAGCTGATTGTAGACCCGGAATAAAAAAGCGAAACGCAGAAAGACGTCGAATACTCGAGTTGATCGTGGCGGTCGTCCAGCCTTTCAAATTACAGGTGGAACGTAACTCACTCACACGCGCACACACGAACACTATACACCACTACCTGCACGACACCAACTGCTACTACTATTGCGTTTCACAGCCTGACGGCCGTAATGGATTTATGAGTAAGGATCTGTTCAGCTATTAACGCGACGAACCAAGCCTAGAATCAACTAGAACCCGAGAGTTGTATATAACAGAATAAGTAAAGGAGTTGTGGAACTGTATGGGAGTAGTTGAAGCGAAAAGGAGGAAAAGCGTGGTTCCTGTGAGGATGGGTGTAATATTAAATAGGTAAAAACTTTGCACACACAAACATGCTCGCGCCTCCTCTGGGATTGTTTTCACTCGTGTAAGCGTTGTTTGTGTGTGCGTACGCAACACAAAGTACTCACACACACGTTCATACCTGTGCGCGCGCACACGTTCCCGAAAGAAGACTCCGTCAGTTTGGTGTACTCTCAGCCCTGTTCTTGGGTCCGCTCAGCGGGAAGACTTTACGATGCTATTCAATTCCTGCTCTCATTCTACGATCCTATTCAACCTTCATCTTTTATTCTGAGCAATAATAGTTGAGTTGGCTTTGCCACTCACGTCTAAAAGTCGTCAACAGGTTGGAACACGGTGTCTTAGGCTTTTTAGATATATTACGGCAAATATTTCCAATAGTGTATTTTACGCTCTTGAACGATCCTAAGCTACTAACTGTTGCACGAAACTTTCTTCCACTACCGCTGTGTGGAAATGCTCAGCTTGGGATAGTTGCCTAAACTTCCAAATCTTAATTTCTACAACTATTCTACACTATCACTTTAATATATTGATTTACTGTTTATTGGTGATTGGTTAATATATTGGCTTATAAACAATCACACGGAATGATCTATAAATTAAAATAAAACGGTGGCGGTAGGCAGGGCGAAGGAAGGGGCCCTAAAAATGAACAGATCAACACTCATGAATGCACAACTAAAACTCAAACCTTCGTTGTTCTGCAAAAACTGAAATCCTTGAAACAGAAATGGACACAAAATACCAACTGACTAAAGCTTCGCACTCCAAATTGTCGACACTTTCTATAAGCAAGTCCTGTCCGGATTTCGGACTTCGTACCGATGGCTGACTAGCTTATTTTTGCAGCGAAACCTTTTTCCTTCGTTACGCACGTCGTTGTAGGGCTGGAACATCTCGCGTCGACGGCGTGAGCCATCTCTTTCCATTTAGTATCGCGCTCGTGCGTGTTTTAGTATCGGTGATACGCGTGATACGATTGGTGGTAGTGGTCAAATTTTTGATCGAATGTCGGGACACTGTGTGCAGTCTGTCGATAATCGCGCCTTACCATCGCCGTGCTCCAGAATGAATTTAACACCAACACACAGAGACACACCCCACAAGCGTTCGCGGGTTCACACAATCAGGCAAGCAATCGCACCAACTGCTAGCACCTCCTCTCCCCTTCATAACCGACAACCACACTGTTTACCAAAATAATTTAATTTTGAAGTTATTGTAGGTCGTTCTGGTTTAGTGTCAATTGAAATTCCTCAATAACGTGCATGCTCTATCCCGTATGCTGTCTCCTGGTCCATGCTTTATGTAAAGAAAACTTGACAAGTGGCACAAGTGGGTTACTGGTAAGTTCACACATAATACACACGCACTCTCGGGTGAAGGGCAAGCAAGTTAGAGGAAGGGACAAAAAACATGCCCAGCATAGTTGTACTGGATGGTAGAAAGCAGCTGGTCGTGTATAGCTGTGGTTTTGAACGGAATGGAAAGTCCAAATGCGAGCACGTGTTGTAGTTAACTAAAGAGCCCGGGAGACATTAAAACAACCTGGTGCCGAAGGTTCGGGATTACCCGGTTTCCGAAGATGTCCCCGGAGGTGTTGGTGTCCCGAATCAGAACGGAGCGATGTCTATTCGACCAGCGGGAACAAGCGCGCGCAGAACGATGCCACTGACAACAACGGATGACATGCAGAGCGCAGGCCCGCGAAAGGTCGACTGCTAGTCAATGCACGGCCGAAGCCCGACCAAATGTCGCTCGCACTCCCGCTAACCTGCGCGCAAGCGCGTGAGTATGTGTGTTTGTGCATAAGCACGCGGTGTATGTTTTTCTTCTCAGACTTTGGGTTGTTTTGACCCGAGGTTCGTCAGTGTTCTCTTCCTTCACTTCGTTCACTTCGAGCGTCGAGCATGCGCCGAGTTTGCATTTGCTGTAACTGGTAGTAAAATGGGCAGCCGGTAGAGGGTAAACGTTGTGGGACAAACACACACTTGCCTACTGGCGTTATTCTTACGCAGACTGGTCCCAATGGATGGGACAACGCATCATGGCGAAACTGGAATACACAACCCGGTCCCTGGTAACCGATAAACGGTTTCTGTATCTAGGCCCACTTGCAGCGAGGAAAACAACGTACCGACCCATTGCGCACTTCAGCATTAACCGGTTTGGGAATTTGACTACGGCAACCGCTGAATTTGTACGACGAGGTGGCTGGGCCAAATGTATTTCATGTTGATCACTAGCAGGACTATCGCACTGTAAGGAGAGGCTCATGTCATAACTCGGTTGTGCCCCCACCTTTTTCTTCCAACTGGTTCGCTATCGTCACTAAAAGAGGTAGGGCTGTTCAAGTGTTCTTTTCGCGCTGTACCCACAAATTCATCCGATTTGTTTGGCATGACCATCTTTGACTCTCCGACAATTTGGTTTTGCCGTTCTACTTGCCACTTTTCTTACGCGATTCATTGGTCGCGCCTGTGCCCGGAAAACCCCGTCCTTTTGACTGGCACCGCTGAATTTCTAATGAGTTCCACGTAAGAAAAAGTGTTATCAAATATGCGTGGTGTTGCGAGGGAGCATTGTTCTACTCTCTCTTCAAATGGCAACGCAGACCATTGTTCGGCTCCCCCGACTGGTGGGAAAAAGGTGAAGATTTTCCGAGTGCGTGCGCTGTACCCTTTATTTCTTTTCGAATTCGTAAACGACCGACCACTACTTTTGTAAGGGTGTTCATCGGATCGACGAACACGAAAAATCATCCAAGGGGTGTATGCTGATCTTGAAGTTCTCCAACGTTCATGTCATATCGTGGCGTAAGGCGAAATAAAATGCGCATGCATGCACGTATTGAGTTGTGCAAGTATGGAACAGGAAATTTTTTAAGCTAGCTGTCAATTTAATCGTCCTCACAGAGCTTGGTGGGCAACACTGCCTTGCATTGACATGGATTTCCACTTAAAACCAAAGAAGTTGAAGTGTATTAAACTTTGGTTGAGGATGAGGTTTGAACATGTAAACTTGAAGAAAATGTTAACATGTTAAAGTTTGAAGAAAACTGCTACAGAACCGCAACGAATGCTTTTTGAAACATACGGTAAACATGTCCTTGACAAATTGCAGCGCATGTGTGGTTCAAAAAATTAAAAATGAATGCTTTTGACGTAACGGAGAAAGACCCCGGAATACCTCCGGAAAATTTCGAAGACCTTGAGCTGCAAAAACTTTTGAATTAAGATGGCACCCGAACGCAGTAGCAACTCTCGGATCAGTTGAATATTACCGTATTTTTCCGTGTATAACGCGCACCCATATTTTAAGAGAAAAAAATTGGAAAAAAAGTTTTTTATTATACATTTTTCAACTATGTGATATCCAACAAATACCAAATGATAATAATGTATTATTCTAAATATTCTGTAGTAATTATAAAGAAGACTAAAGATAAAATACGTATACATTGCAAAAGACATACTAGTATTTTATATTTCGTAATAATCTTTAAACTCAGATTCACTGCTCTCTGACAAATTGATATTCTCTAATTGCTGTTCAATGTACTCCTCATTGTCACTCTCTAAACAGGTACATTGTGACAATAAAGTATCCGGAAATTTGTGATTTTGAAAAAATGCTTTATTCGATTATTTCGTGACGTTAGATTGCTACACATATCAGTGGCCTTTGGTGAAAAGTTCGGCCATTTTAAATTACCACTTAACCTTTGACAGCTGTTTTACTGTGCTCGTGTCTTGGACCATCGGCGATTTTTTTCTCTTCCAAGGTTTTTTTTAGGATGGTTTAGCACGGCAGTGCGCCCGTCTCTACGTGAACAATGACGTGAAGCCTCCCGTGAACGCTCTCGTGCCCGCTCCCGTGCGACCTGCGCTCTCGTGCCCACTGCCGTGCATTCTGCGCCAGTGCGCTCCTCTACGTGAACATTGACGTGACGCCTCTACGTGAACATTAACGTGCCCACTGCCGTGCATTCTGGGCCAGTGCGCTCCTCTACGTGAACATTGACGTGACGCCTCTATGTGAACATTGACGTGACGCCTCTACGTGGACATTAACGTGCCCACTGCCGTGCATTCTGCGCCAGTGCGCCCGTCTCTACGTGAACAATGACGTGAAGCCTCCCGTGAACGCTCTCGTGCCCGCTCCCGTGCGACCTGCGCTCTCGTGCCCACTGCCGCGCATCCTGCGCCAGTGCGCTCCTCTACGTGAACATTGACGCAACGCTCTTGTGCCCGCATCCGTGCGACCCGCGGCTTCGTGCCCGCTTCCGTGCATCTTGAGCCAGTGCACTCTATCTACGTGAACGCTGTATGATCCGGTCGGGATCCTCAGCCGGTGATCATCACTGCAAAAATGATGATGCAAGATCTCTGGCGAGAAGATCTTGCATGGGACGACTACGTGTCACCCGCAACGATCCAAGAGTGGAACAAGTTCACGTCACAACTTCCACTCTTGAGAAAGCTACATATCCCACGGATGGCATCGCCCAGCGGACCGACGACGCTGCGTATCGACGGCTTCTGCGATGCATCCGTAAAGGCCTACGGCTGCGTGGTCTACGTGACTTTCGAGGATGACCAGGGCCAACGGAGGACGCGCCTGCTGTGCTCCAAATCCAGGGTGGCCCCCCCTCAAGGCAATGACGTTGCCACGACTAGAGCTGCAAGCGGCAGTTTTGCTAGCCGATCTCTACGTGAGAATCAAGGACGTCTTCGGCTCCCGTGTCGACGAAACACATTGGTGGTCCGACTCGCAGGTAGCACTAACCTGGATCCGTTCGGACAACTCTCGGTGGGACGTCTTCGTGAAGAACCGAGTTGCCAAAGTCCAGACGGCTACCGCGACCACCGACTGGCATTACGTGCCTACCAAGCTCAACCCGGCCGATATCGTTTCCCGAGGGATCTCGGCAAGAAGGTTGATCCGTCCAGAAGTTATGACGTTCTGGCTGAACGGTCCATCATTCGTTCAAGCGGGATGCCACGGAATGCTTGAGCTAAGCCCTTCCACTGATCTCGCAGTGTTGGGTGCAGTGGCTCCGCAAGCTCCCGTGCTACTAGCCACCGTCGGGCCTGATTGCGACGACTTGATCGCGCAATACCCGCACCATTGTTCCTTGGGAAAGACGCGCCGTCACTTCGCCTGGCTCGGACGTGCGGTCAACAATTTTAAGGCAAAATCGGCCTTGCTACGTGCAAAAGATCCTGGCCTTTCCGCGATACATGGCCCCATGACGCTCGCCGCCCAAGAAGTTGGGCTGCGATTCATCTTGCTACGGATGCAGACGACGGTCCATCCGAATGAAGTGCGAGAGATGCAACTGACGGGCCACATCACGCCAACGAGTCGCCTTCAGCACCTCAACCCGATCTGCGTGAATGGGGTGATCCACGTACAAGGGCGGCTGCAGAATGCCGAACTTGCGGAAGAGGCGCGCCTGCCCATCCTCGTCCCGAAGTCCCACCCCTTCTCACGGGTGATGATCCGGGACATCCACGAAAGGAACCACCACGCAGGCGTCGCCCTGGTGATAGCGGAATTCAGGACTCGCTACTGGATGCGTGACCTCAGACGAACAGTGGCGGGGGAGCTCTCGCGATGCGTCACGTGCGTCAAGGCTCGCCCTCGCCAATTCACGCAGCAAATGGGCTCTCTGCCGGTGCCTCGGGTGAACCCGTCGCCCCCGTTCACGCATACCGGCATCGACCTATGCGGGCCATTTGTTGTAGCATCTGGGATGAAGGGCAATCGCAACATCGATGTCTACGTGTGCATCTTTGTACGCTTTGCCACCAAGGCTGTGCACCTTGAGGTGGTGGAAGACCAATCCACGCAAGCCTTCATCTCCGGCCTCATGCGCTTCGTGTCACTGCGTGGTAGGCCAAATGTTATTTACTGCGACAACGGTCGCAACTTCGTGGGTGCCGCTCGGGAACTGCACCGACTCCGTGACGTTTTCAACGATGCCCAGTTCCAGCACCACGTCGTCGAACTGGCCGCCGATGAGGGAATCTGCTTTTCCTTCATCCCTCCTCGCAGCCCCAACTTCGGTGGGTTGTGGGAGGCCAACATCAAGGTGGCTAAGCGACTGCTGAAGGCGGCCTCCCGTGGCGCGCGATTGAGGCTGATCGAGATGCAGACGTTCATGCACCAGATCTCAGCGATCCTTAATTCGCGGCCGCTCACAGCAATACGTACATCGCCCGAGGACGTCGAGGCCCTCACGCCGGCCCACTTCCTCATCGGGCGTTCTTCCTTCAACACCCCGGCCACGTTGAAGGACGACGAGACGGAGCCCCTCCATACACGGTGGAAGCGGGTTCAACGGATGGCCCAGCATTTCTGGACTCGTTGGCGGTCGGAGTACTTGGCGCACCTGCGATGCGCAGCCAAATCGACGCGGAAGATGCCCAACGCCGAGAAGGGACAGATCGTGCTCATCGGAGACGACAACCTTCCAGTGTCTCGGTGGCCGTTGGGCGTCATCACCCAAGTCCACCCGGGCCCGGACGGGGCCATTCGGGTGGCTGACGTGAAGACCGGCAGCAGGGTGTACCGGCGGAACGTCCGCTTGCTCGCCCCCCTGCCTGTAGCTGCCAACCCCAGCTCTCCAGACGACGCCGCTACGTGCAGCCAAGCGGCTGACGAACCATCTAAGAAGGATGTCAACGCTGCGTGCGATGGGGTGGCGGACGAGCCACCCCGCCCGGGGAATGCTGCTACGTGCGATGCTGCCTCGGGGGAACCGCCTGCTACCGTGACGGCGGATCCTGATGACGACCCCCCACAAACGGGAATTTGGGACGGACGCCTCCGTCCCAAAGGGGGGAGGATGGTTTAGCACAAGCGTGTGCTAAATCTGGCCCGATTCTGGCCCGTGTGCTAAATCTGGCCCGGGCCCGTGTGCTAAATCTGACCAATGTTCGTGCACGGAGCACGGAATTCACGATAGAAGGAATTACACGTCTTTTGCAGGGTTGAATACGAAACGTCTCTCTGTCAGTAGAGTACCCGAACAAAAAAGTCACTCAATTTTTCATTTTTCTGGCCCCAGATCTCAACCTGTGAGACAACCTCTCTCACTATGGCTGGATTGAGATATAACGGCTCACTTTCCTTCCCCAGTGAACAATTTTGAGAGCCCGAGGCTGCCCCTCTGCCTGCGACGCGGCGGAGGAAGGCTGAGGCGAGTGAGATCGAACGCCCCTCTGCCTGCGACGAGGACGAGAGAGGGCGAGCGCGACGTTCACTGCAACGAGCGGGCCGGCTCATCGGGGCGAGCTCGTAGGTAGCACCGGAGGGAAGGGGAGGAAAGGAGGGAGAGGGGGAGTTTCACGCGCTAGCTTGGTGGTTTCATTTACAGGGAGGGTAGGGTTTCAGAGCCGAGGGGCCATGCGAACGCAAATACGAACAGACGAGCGAAAGGAAGAGAAATACAAAAAAAGAGACAGCGAGATCGAGTAAAAATTATAAGTCCGAGAGAGAACGGGCAGTCGATTTTGCTCCAAGTCAATAAGTGCAAGTGTTCTTCGTTCCATCGCGTGTGATCCTGATAGAAATAATCCAGGTAAGTTTAGTGGACAGTATTCACTGACAATCAAATAATGTAGAAATGTTTTCGCTTTGCTCGTTTCAGATGTTCAACAGGGATGCAAAACATTTTTCAACGTGTCTACGGCGTCAACAACAAGTGATATTGTCGACGCACCAAATTGCTACGACCGCTATAGTGAAGTGTGAAGAGTGTACGCGAACCGAAAAAAGAGAGAAAATATACGCTTCGAAATCGAACCAACTGTGTTATTTTGGCTAGGGGGAATTGGGAGAAAGAAAACGAAGAAAGAGAGGGGACACACAGGAGAGAGGGAGACAAGGGGCAGGTTCGGGAAAAAAAATCGAGTCGCCAAAGTCTGCCATCGAGTAACTAGCCCTTCTCAGTATGGAAGCCTACGTGAACGAAATACTCCAGCGACTCGAATGCGACTCGTTGGCGACTCGTTGGCGACTCGATGCTCCATACTGAGAAAACGCCGGGGAACTCAAAATTGTTCACTGGGTCTTGTATATCTCAAAAATCGCGTTTATATCCCAATCCGTCTCACTAGCTCCGTGAGCGTCTCCCCCTATATTTTTTATTCTCTCTTCCTCTCATTCCATACACCCTCTCACCTACATACTCTCAATGCATGAACTGTCAAATCGTTGTGATGTTGTAAACAAAGTGTTGCATTTATTCATAACCACCAATTACAATATTTTCACAATTGTTTCACTATTCCACCATGTACATGCACTTTTCACTTATCTCTGCGTGTACGTAGAGTGTATCCATCCGTGAATCCTGTATTTCATGTATCCTGTACCATCCGCCCTATCGACATTGTCCCGTACGCTGCTAATGGTTAGCTGAAATGGAAACAGACGCGTTGCACTTTCACTATTTAGAAGTAAATACTTATCGAGAAATGCTTCCCGATGCTTAAATTTACTTACCGAAATAAGCAACAGCTTAGAATTCACAGTTAAACACTATTTTTACACCGATGATGCGTAGTCGATTTGCTTGCGTCGTTCGTTCTGTGTTCCTGCATGAAACTAAGAGTTTCTAACAGTTTGACATTGGAGTGCCGGACTGGATGCTACATGAGCGTGACAGAGACAAAAAAGTTGTTCGGTGTTGCGCTTTCTTTCTGGCCTTTGGTGAGAAACGAATCGGCGCTCAGATATTTCGTCTCACTATAGAAAATATGAGTGACTTTTTTGTTCGGGTAGCTTTGCGAATAGAACGATCGGGTCCCAGTACCGCTTGTACGGGCCCGATCGCGGGGAGCCCGAGTCACCCACGCAGGGCGCTCGGCACTCATTCGGGGCTCTGACCCGGCGGTTTCCGGCCACCGCGTGTCCGCACTGACACTCTGGTGACGGCTGGCCGTTATCGCCGTTACCACCGCGACTGACACGTCGCGTCAGTCGCGGCGGGCCCCTTGCAGCAGATTTAGCACACGTTTGTGCTAAACCAAAATGGATGGCAAGGAATCTATATCAAATTTTGTGTAGAAAACGAAATTAAGAGCGCGGACGCACTCAAAATGTTGACTGTGGCTAATGGTGAAGCTATTACTACAAAAAACAGTGCTTATCGGTGGTTCAAAAATTTCTCAGAGAGCCGAGAAGATGTAAACGTCGAAAAGCAAAGTTTGGTCGAATGTGAAGAGTTTCGCTTACAGTTTTCTTCAATTACAAGGTCGTGGTGTCACATGAGTTGTTGCCGATAGATAGAACGGTCAATAACGAATATTACTTGCAAGTTATGCGCAATTTGCGAGAAGCAATCCGCCTATAACGCGAAATCCAAAGATGAAACCCAAATGTCGTGAAATTTTTTAACAGGGTACGTGCATACGAAGTTTAACATCGTTGCTTGTGTGCGAATTTTTGGCCAAAAACTACAAACTAATGATGCCAAAGCCACCGTATTGAACAAATCTGGCCCCCTTATGGCTTTTTCTTGTTTCCAAAACTCAAATTACCGCTTCGTGGTCAATTTATTTAGGAGAAGGCAGAAATCGCCGATGAGACAAAACTCTTTCACGCAAAAAAGCTGCAAAAGGTTAACTGAGCTTTAAAAATAGCCGAAATTTTGAACATAAGTGAGTGACATATGTAGCAACATTACGCAACAACAAAATCTTAAATAAATTAAAGCAATCAATTTTTTTAAATCACAAATTCTCGGTACTTATTTGTCAGAATGTATATAAAATAGAAGATGTAAAATAAATAGAAGAATAAATATAATATATACCAAAAATTTGGGTATATATTATATGTAACAATATTGTGTGGATAATTATATTACTAACAAATGTTTCATTTCATAATTTATTCAATAACACCGTAAAATATGTACCTAAAAGGTCACATTTGTATGTTTAGAGGAGACAAAATTTTTACCACCCTTGTATAACGCGCACCCATATTTTAGAGCTAAAAAATTAGGAAAAAGGTGCGCGTTATACACGGAAAAATACGGTACTCAAAAAACCATATGCCTACGTTTGAAGGTCATGTTATAGTTCCAAAAGGTTGAAAAATGAACAGAACCACAAATGGACGTTCCGAATTACCACAATGGACGTTCATTGGTCCAATGAAAGCGCAGGCATGCTCACTGTACTTAGCGATGCGCTGCTCGATAGAAATCAACATTTGCCAAATCTCTTCTTGTGCGTCGAGAATTATGTACTTGTTGATCTCTATTTTCTATTTTCGATCTCTATTCCGTTCTGTAATGGGGAAGGATTCCGACGCCTCTTGAAGGATACTTAGGCTCTCCTCCCCCACTCCTCCTAAACATGTCCGTGTCGTACAGAATGGTAACATATTTTCCGAATATCCAAGCTTGGGCGCCAACCCCTTGGGCGGATGGTGAATATGGCTGAGTTTAGAAGGGTCGGGAGGCTGCTGCAACAAGGCCCCCTAAGGGTCCTACGACCTTAAATAATACATCACGTGGCTTCCAGCGTGACATGGAGTTGGCGCGGGGCCAACAACCCCGCTCATAAAAACAAGACTGTTACTGAAAGCTATAAAAGGAAACAAAGACACCGGAATTACGATGACGACAACTCGCTACGGATTAAAAGGACTTCGAGAACGGACATGAAACTAGGGACATGGAACGTGCGCACTCTGAGAGGAGCTGGGAGCCAGAGGCAAATCGATGAGGCCCTAGCCGCGCTGCAGCTGGATATCGTTGCACTACAAGAAATGCGCTGGCTAGGAATTGGTTCGAAGAAAAGGCGTGGCAGCACATACGATATCCACTACAGCTGCCACGACCGCAACCACATGCTTGGAACCGGCTGCGCCGTTGGTCCACTGCTGAGCCTGGCGATCATCGATTTTCGCCCGTTTAACAACAAGCTATGCACCTCACGCCTGTCTGGCGGATTCTGCCATATCGGCCTGATAAACGTTCACGCCGCTACCGAAGACAAAACTGAGGAGGAGAAGGACCATTTCTATGGCATCCTCCTTCAGGAACTGGACAGATGTCCCAGATATGACGTAAAAATCATTCTAGGGAACTTCAATGCTAAAGTCGGTATGGAGCCGGTGTACCGCCTATGGAGCTACTTCCAATCAAATAGATCACGTATTGATTGATCGGCGGCATCAATCGAATCTGTTAAACGTCAGAACCTTTCGAGGGGCCAACATCGATTCTGATCACTACCTGGTTGGCGCAGTGATCCGATGTAGAATAACTCGCCGAAGTACAACGGGCGAGAATACCACGCAGATTCGATTCAATACGGACTCCCTGAAACAAGAACGGATGCAAGAGTTGTACAAACAGGTCATCAGGGAGTCGCTGCAACCACTAAAAGAAGAAGCTACTACGAGCGAGAGATGGAGCGCTCTAAAAACATGCTTAAGGAGCTGTGCCCAAGATGTCTTGGGCACGCGTCGTGGTAAGACCATATCTGGATGGTTCGACGACGAGTGTAGACTTGTGACGGAACAAAAAAACATTGCGTACAAAACAATGATAGACAGGCGCAGGACGCGGGACAGCGTAAGGGAGTACAAGAAACTCAGGAAAATAGAGAAGCAAGTTCATAAGAAGAAGAAGCGATTGTGGGAAGATAAAAAAATTTGTGAACTTGAAGAAAACAGAGTGCGCTGCGGACCCACAAGACAATTTTACACAGCGGTAGCAGGTCACCGAAACAACTTCATACCTAAGGCCACCTGCTGCCGCGACAAGGTTGCAAATCTGATCAGTAACCAGCCAGAGGTCCTCTCGCAATGGGCCCAGCATTTTGATCAATTACTCAACGATCAATTTACTGAGCAGCCAGAAGCTCCACTGGTGGATACAAATCTGCTCCTGCCACCAAGCATAGAGGAGACCCGAAAGGCCATTTGTCGACTGAAGAACAACAAAGCACCAGGCACCGACGGGATTGTAGCCGAGCTCATAAAGAATGGAGGGGAGAGAGTAGAGCACGATATTCATCAAATCATAGCTGGGGTGTGGAATAGCGAATCGATGCCTCGGGAATGGAATCTTGGCATCATCTACCCCATACACAAAAAAGGAGACAGACTATTATGCAGTAACTATAGGGGTATAACGGTGCTCAATACCGCCTATAAGATCTTCTCCCTCGTTCTGCAGGAACGGTTAGTCCCATACGTTGATGAGTTAGTAGGCAACTATCAGGGATAATTCAGAAGAGGAAAGTCTACCACTGATCAGATCTTCACCATGCGGAAGATCTTGGAAAAGATGATTGAGTTCAGACAGAACACAAATCACCTCTTCATCGACTTCAAGGCCGCATATGATAGCATAGCCAGAGTAAAATTGTATAAGACCATGACTAGTTTCGGAATACCGGCCAAACTTATCAGACTTGTTAGAATGACCATGACCAACGTCACAAGCCAGGTGAAGGTGGATGGAAAGCTCTCCAATCCCTTTACTACCACCAAGGGATTGCGCCAAGGGGACGGTCTAGCTTGCCTCCTCTTTAACATCGTGCTGGCGCGAGCCATCCTGGACTCGGGAGTGGAGACCTCAGGGACAATCTACTTCAAGTCCAGCCAAATTCTGGCCTATGCTGATGACATAGACATTATAGGTCGGCGGATCTCCGATGTAGCCCAAGCCTACACAGGGTTTGAGCAAGCCGCGGGGAACCTTGGCCTGCAGATAAACGAAAATAAGACCAAGTTCACCCACCAACCAAGCCCCACCAACAACATCGGTGAGCATACGTGGGGGTGACGTACTAATAGGTGATCGAAAGTTTGAAGTCGTCCCGAACTTCACCTATCCAGGGTCAAAGGTTAGCACCAACAACGACAAAACCGAGGAGATTCGCGCCAGGGTGCTAGCAGCCAACAGGTCGTTCTACAGTCTGAGGAAGTTATTTCGCTCACATCTCGTGTCGCGACGGTCGAAGCTGGGGTTATATAAAATCTTCGTAATCCCAGTACTCACGTACGCATCTGAGACATGGACACTATCGAAAACTGACGAAACCCGCTTAGCCGCGTCCGAGAGGAAGATGCTCACATTGATATTTGGCCCCGTGTGTGAGGAGGGACATTGGAGGAGCCGTTACAACAGCGAGCTGTACGCAATGTACGACGACCTCACTGTCGTGCAGCGTGTGCATCTCGCCAGGCTCCGGTGGGCTGGTCATGTCATGAGAATGGCGGACGACGAACCAGCCCGTAAAGTCCTCTTAGGTCGTCCAGAAGGACAGAGGGGGCGTGGTAGGCCCCGTGTGAGATGGAGAGATTGTGTCGACCGGGACGCAACAGTGGCCGGTATTCCAATGTGGTGGACGAAGGCTCTCGACCGCCAGCGGTGGAAAGCTTCCTTGGAGCAGGTAAAGACCGCTCGGCGGTTGTGACAGGATTAAGTAAGTAAGTAAGGTTGAAGCATCCTGAACGACACTGGTGACGTCTACGGCAACATCAGAGGCAGAGCAACAATAACAATTAACAATTTTATGAGATTTTCACGCACAATATTTTTTGTTTACACCGCGAACGTAGGAACCAAGAAAACTAAACTGACTGTTTGACAGCTTGGAACGGTCCGTGAAGAGTGCCGCATTGGTGCGAAGATGACAGTAAATACTACTCGCTGTCGCGCTCTCTTTCTGGCCTTTGGTGAGAAACGAATCGGCGCTCAGATATTTCGTCTCAGTATGGAGAATATGAGTAACTTTTTTGTTCGGGTATGTTCGTCCCCGTTAGTTCTTCCCAGCGGGCAAAAACCGTCGTGCGACGGCTGACTAACGGCTGAATACGGGCTGACTAAAGCGATTTAATTCGACTATAGCGACGCGTTTCAGCGCTGAAACGCTTCGCTTCAGCGGTGTCATGAACCCTCTTCATCCAGTACCTCCTTTCATACCCCTCGTAACGTATTCATACCCCCCGTTTCGGATCTAAATATTCATCACACTGGGTTAAAATTTTATCACCTTTATTTCTTATTTATAAATAAAAAACATTATAAATACACCACTATACCTACCAACACACATTTCCACCGTCCTACAGCACCGCAGCCCTATGTAGCACTGATTTATTGATGAAAACCGGTTGTTGGGTTCGGTCAGCCGTCGTCACCTGAAAGTAAAAAAAGTATCAATATTCTTTCCAATTGATCAAGCGATCGGTTTATTATACTTACCAAGCTGTGTAGAAACGATTTCGGCAACTGCAACAAGCAAAAGAAACAGATTAATAACGAAAAACTACGCCACTCTGCGCGAACATGACGAGCGATCTTTGATCAATCTGATCGCCAACAACACTTGCAATACTTACCAGATTCTTCCGGCGATACATTCTGCAGTCATTCTGCAAACTGTAAACTAAAAAATAGCACGAAATTAGATAAAATACAACGCTTTTTAACATATACTTACCACCAGCGGCACAACCAACTTGCTTGGAAACTTCGCGATCCAAACAAACTGAACTGTCAGTTTTGATTAACGGGGAATGCACACACATATACCGCGCTTTTACACGAGGACACGCATGCAGCAAAAGGATTTCAATGCAAAGAGCGAGAAAGGAAAAAACGAGTTCACAGGAGCGAAAGAAACGACACCACCCGGTATCGCGCTACGCTTGCGAGAGCGTGAGTTTGTGGGCTCGAGGGGGTAGGAACGGGGAAAAATATCGCGCGATGGGTGAATTTTCGAAACTCTTATGGTCCAACCCTGCTGAGGAAAGAATTATGAGTTAGTACAGCGAAATTGCTCGAAATATTAACGATAAAACCAACCTGTTCCATGCACATACTCCATCTTCAGTCGATCGAATAATTCCTTCCGTGCCATTTCATTCGCGCCACTGCTGCAAACTGAAACAAACAAAGAATTATCTATTTATGATAATATATGTATGTGTTTTTCACTGCAAATATGTGAAAAACACCGAAAAACTTACCTTTTTGCACTAACACATTTGCCCGCACTTCAAGCTGTGATCGAACCAAAACAAACTGAGCTATCAAAAAATTTTCAGTCACAACAGCTGAATCACAGTAGAATTTGAAACAATTACGATAACCAAAATAATTATTCAAAAAGCGTTTCTACTTTTGTGTTTTCTTCTCAAATCAGTAATAAACGGTCTATTATATTTAGCAATGATCATAGTTAAGACTAACTTTGATCGAAAAGGAGCGTTAAGGCCCCCACACACAGGGAACGTTAATTACGTTTTCACGCGACGCTTTTTCCGACCTTTCACACCGGTTACGAACGGGGGCGACAGGCAGCGGAAAAGTCTTTCGCCCTGTCGTTCGGGCGAAAACAATTAGACATCTTGGGTAGTTAAAAACTAATCGAAGATTACTCAATTGACGTTTTTTTTGAATCACAAGCATGCAAGACAATTTTAATTTAATTATATCTTGTAATGAAAACACAAATTCATCATGAAACTATTTTAATTCTCGCACCAAAAATTCAATGTGTCTTGATCTTCCAAATATAAGCACAAATAATCTGTCAAAACACAAGACTTCGCCCCACTCACCCAAAAACCAAGTATACGAACCTTGGCCAAAGTTTTTAAGCGACACAAAAGGAGCGTTGTCTTTTCATACAGATTCGTCGTCGCCGTACGAAGTTTTCGTCGACGCCGGTGTGAAGGGTCCCATAGAATCCCATACGAGACAACGCGTCGTTCGCTACGCTACGTTCATTTCATTTCATTTCAGTTTTGGTGTGCAAAGGCCTTTAAGGTGGCCAAATTACAAAGAAGTTCTCACAAAATGTTGACTATTTGTTTGACCATTTCGATGGGCACCGAGCGTTGAATGTGCGTCTTTCGCTAAAATCGTCAAAGTCCTAATGTGTTCCAAAGTCAACGGCTGCTTCTATACTCGCTTTTTCGGTCTTAGCAGGTGTATAAGCTTGAATCCGCTGTTTTTTAGTCAAAAAAACCCATTGTTTTGAATAGAAAGCTGAAATCCCAATACATCCCATAATCCCCTGCCCACAACCCCCCATCCCCTGAATTTATCCCATACATTTATTTATCCCACACATTTCTCCCACCTCTCTGCTAAATCATGGATTCCCAAACGAATGAATAATTTTTTTTTAAAGTAAACTACTTAGTCATCCAATTTCGACTTCCTCGTAAAAAAATGAAGTGCTGCTCAGCCAATACGAGTCCCATCGATGAAAAAGAATGTTATTCGGAATGAACCAAGTCTGTTTAATAACGCGGGGAGGGATAGCAGCTCCCATCCAAGTGATGTGATAGTATCCTGAAATAGTTTTGTTTTTAGAGTCATGAGACACCAGGCGCCTCCATTTTTGATAATAAAATTGCTTTTTGGTCGTTTTCGGATCAATGTATGGTTCAAATTGATCATTTGTTGTCAGTAGCAATCTGAATTAACGTTTTCAATGAAGTGGTGGAAGATATGAATTGATAAAACATTATATAGGATAAAACATTAAAACATTAGTGCCGTGACCAGGACATTAAAACATTATTGATTATTGAATTGATAAAACATTAGTGCCGTGACCAGGACATTAAAACATTAATAATTGATAAAACATTAGTTGTGTTTATCATAAAACATTATTTCGTGTTTATCCTGGTGTTAAGTGAGAGAACATTGGCTAAAACATTGGCTCAAACACTACTAGAGAATTGTCACGGAGACAACCCAACAGTGCTGAAAAGTGAATCCGAGACGGTGACGTGACTGAAGTAGAAATGAGCGGTGTGAAAGTAGGCAACTGCTCTCCGGGTCAAGGCGGCGTCCTGTGGCCGGAGAGAGTTGAGGGCGTCGTGCGTGAATGCGCGGGCGCCAGTGGATGGGTGCACGTGCCGGCGCGCAGCGTGCACCCCGGTCATGAGTTGGAGAAAAGGGCGGCAACGGGAGCGCATCGGAAGGCTGCTGGCGAGAAGACTCCAACGAAGCCGGCGTCCGATCGCGCAGATCGTGAGAAAGGTGAAAGGGCGCCCATCGTAAAGTCAGGCACACCGCGGGCAGAATCGGTGCCGACGGCGCCTCGCCGCAAGGAAGATGGCGTCACTCAAGGAAGGCCCTCGTCAGGGGCTAAGGAAGATGGAAGCCACGCCGGGGCTGAACTGGGGCGACGGATTCAGCCGAGCATGGCGGCGAAGATGGCGACCAAGCCCATCGTCGAAAAGGGGCGAAAGATCGGCCCCAAGCAGAAAGCGGTGAAGGACGACCTGCGGGACCTAACTCCCAAGCTAGATACAAGAATGAAGCAGGCGGAAGCTTCGTTAGGAATGCCAACGGAGGCACCACAGCTAGAGGCAACCGCTGTGTCAGTCGTTGATAGTGTTAGTGTCGCCCCTTCCCGTCTCTCCTGTAGAGGACAGCGTGAGCTGGAGTGGTTAGAAGAAGAAAGGTCCTTCTTCACATCCTATCTCGAGCGTAAGTACGCCATAATCGCAGCAGCGGATGAGCGGAAAAGACGCCGAGAGAGAAGTGGTTGTAGCCAGGGCTTCACCGTTTCAAGCAGAACCACTAGTTGGGTGGAGGAGGTCCGGCACCTGTCAAGAACTCGACGATGGCACCCATGACTTCCACAGTTGTGGTGCAAAAACGGAATGGGAAAAAAGAAAGATTCGTACACCGAAAGGGATAACGACGAACCCGCGGAAACGTCTCATCGGCAGCATAAGAAACACAAGAAACACAAGAAGTCGAAAGCGCAATTAGTGACGGAAACTTACGACATAGCGGAAGAACAGGTTTTGGATGAAACCATTGAAGTGGTGGAAGAGATCGAATACATGGAAGCTGACCCGGAACAGGAAATGATTACCGAATTAAGTAGCAGCGACTTGCAGGCAGCGGTAGATTCAAGCGCGATCGCTGGTGAGAACGGTACCGCAGCGGCGTGCTATCTGCGAGCGAGCGAAGGAACAGACGCCAGTGAGGACGGTACCGCAGCGGCGTGCTACTTGCGAGCCAGCGTAGGAACAGAGGTGAGATGTGTCCCAGTAGCCGGGAAGACGAAAGTAGCACCGTTACGGTTCGTCTCCATACCTAGAATGGAACTAAACGCCGCCCTCTTAGGAGCCCGTTTAAACCAAACAGTGCGGGATTCACTAACGTTCAAAGTGCGCCGCAATGTCGTTTGGACCGACTCACGGGACGTACTCTGCTGGATCCAATCCGATAGTCGCCGGTACAGCCAGCACGTAGGTCACAGAGTAAATGAAATCCTGGAGCTGACGAAGATGACTGAATGGCAGTAGGTTCCCAGCCCCGCGGATGACGCTACCAAATGGGTGGGTCGGCCCGATTTATCATCCACCTCCAGGTGGC
>NC_071287.1:12012441-12024064 GCF_943735745.2 Anopheles bellator | reverse complement strand
GGGGGTGGATCACAATGGCATTGGTTCGCCATTGTGATTTGGGGTGCATTGGCGCAATCTAGTGAAGCTCCTCTGCGTTTGCGAAAATTCGCTGTTTTTGGCGATGCAGCCGCGATCGTGAGGGTGAAAAGTGGAGTGCGTGCTGGGAAAGGGCCTTGACCCCCCCTTCCAAAAAGGAAGGATTGTTGCCCGCTGGGTGACACCATGACGGCGAGTGCAGCAGTGGCTGGGGACCCTTTGGGCAGCGCTAAGTGGCTCCACCCAGAGGCCTACGAGTCCGAGCTTGCGTAAGCTGCCCGTGGAGGGTGGTCAGTGGGAGTGCGCGAGTCTTTCATTGTGGCGGGATGCGCCCTGCAGGTGTCGCGGCCCGACGGTGTTACGATTTGCGGTCGGCGTCGAATCGCAGGGCACCGCCATCCGCCATCGCGATTGGTCGGTGCATCGTAACGAACAGTGGGCAGGAATGGGATAGTGCTGCATACTCCTTTCCTTTACATTTTCCACTGCAGTGCCTTGCCTTGAGATCTGTGTTACGGCTTTCGTCTGCTCGGTGCGGTGACAGCTGCAAATTTGCTTGTTTACGTGCTGCGCAACGTCAACAGTTTCAACAATACGGCGAAAACAGTGCTCCGAGAAAACAGGCGAAAAAACACGTAGCCAAACTGAGTTAAATAGGAAAAATGTGATGAATATGAGTGCTAATAAAGGAGAGGCAACCGTTTTCGCAAGGAGCCGAAAACTGGACGGATCCACCAGTGAGGGCGGAATATAAGTCAAGTGGTGTGGGCGACAATGGAGTGGTGGCCAAGGTAAACGCGGTCCCGACTAGCAGCCACCAGGTGGCGCCAGTGGAGGGCAAAGGAGAAGAGCAACCGACTAAAGTGGCAGCAGTGGAAAGTGCTCCACGCCTAAACGTGGCCAGGGAGGCAGCGGAAAAGCTGTACGACCTAGTAAAGGGCATGTAGAGCGAGTTAAAATCGCAGATTCGGGACCTGACCGTCCAATTGCTGGACGACATCCGGGCTACGGAGAACGAAAGACGAGCGCTTGCGGCAGCGCTAGAACGAGCGCTGAAGCGAGTCGGGGAGGCGGAGCGGCACAACAAGGCCTCAAAAGAAGCAAATCTGCCAATAGCCACAATAGTTAAGGCAGTGGACACAACTGAAAAACAGCGAAGCAGCACTGCCGCCGCCACCGCTGCAGAAACCACTCCACGTCGTAACAAGGAAGCGGCTCCTCTAACAACGAAGAGGCCCAGAAGTTCACCGGAGGATCCAGTGTCAGGCGCTGACACGTTGCAACCTGCGACCACTAATAACAACGACGAAGGTTTTAGGGTAGTGAACCCACAGAAGCAGCGCAGACGCGAGGCACCGAGGATGAAGCAGCCCAAGGCGGATGCGTCGAAACCTAGGCCTAGCAAGAGAAGAAATCCGAAGGGCATGCGTCGTGGTGAGGCGCTCCTGAGGAGCAAGCACCTCTGCAAGGCACTCCTGATAGACGGAGGCGTCGTACACGGACATCCTTACGCGGCTTGAAGGGGGTCCAGCACTGGAGCAAATGGGCGAATTGACCGTACACAAGGCGAGCCAATAACGGCTGCATGCTCTTGGAGCTGAAGCCGGAAGCAAAAAGTGCAAAACTGAAAGGCCAACTCGAAGCGTCGCTAGATAGTGAGGCGTCAATAAAGACGCTATCGCAGAAGGCGCGAGACAAGTGCCGCGGGATTGGCGAGGCAACGACAAAGCAGAAGCTTGTGGCAGCACTGTTCAAGCAGTTTCCAGTGCTCCAGGACACAATAATGGAGGTTACGCTTTAAAAGTAGCATAGAGGGACACATACATCGATCATCTCGGTACCAGTCAGCGAGGTCAACCTGTTGATCACGACAGGTAGAGTGAGGGTTGGCTGGAACGATTGTCAGTTACAGGCTGCTGAAAATCCACTCGGCTGCTATAGGTGCTGTGCTGCAAGACACGTGGCCGCAATCTGTAAAAGTGAGAATCGGAGCAAATTTTGTCGGAGGTGCGGAGAAGCCGAGCACTTCGTCAAGGAGTGTTTCAATCTGCTGCGCTGTGCACTTTGCACAACCGAGCAGGGACAGAATCACAAGAACAAGAACAAGAACCGCTGCGCGTTCAAGGGAATGGGACCTCAGTCTCAAGGATGAACGTGGTCCAGCTGAACCTTAACCACACAGCGTTGGCGCAACAGCTCATGCTGCAGTTCATGGTGGAGAAGAGGAGAGATGTAGCGTTAATGGCCGAGCCATACCGTGTACATGCCGACGATGTAAACTGGCTAAGAGACAAGGGGAGCTTGGCAGCGATATTGGTGCTTGGGAATTACCCGATCCAGGAGGTGGTCGACGCGGCGCACGATGGCTTCGTCGTGGCGAAAATCGGGGGAGTATATATGTTATGCTCCACCGAGTTGGTCTCCTGCCCAGTTCGAGCGCATGCTGGACGAGATGGTGGATGCGCTGGACCGTCGAAGCCCGCTCCTCGTTGATGGGGACTTCAACGCCTGGTCCGTTACCTGGGGCAGCAGGATGACAAACACACGAGGGATCCGTCTGCTGGAGGCCATCGCTCGGCTGGACCTGGTACTCGCAATCCAAGGCAGTACCAGGACTTTCAGTGAGAACGAGCGAGAGTCGATCATGTTGGAATGTTACTGGGGAGCTACATTAGGCGTAACGTAATGTTTTTGACATTACAGATTAATGCCAAACTGCTGCGCCTCTGTCAAAACGTTTACGGGTCGGCCGAGGCGTAAACCCGAGCGAAATTATTTTTTTCATACGCTTTGCATACAAACAGAGGATAATTTAAGATCTTATTTGCTGGTGTAGCAACAAAATCGGAAAAAACAGAAAAAATAATTCAGAAATCAATCAATTTCTCTTCTATTTCTATTTTCTCGAACCAAAAACACGAACGTAAACACGTTTCACATTTCGTTTTTATATTTTTGCTCCCACACGAAGCGTAAACGTTTTGACATTACAAATTAATTTTACGCTAGTTTTCACGCTTCGTGTAGCCCCCTAGGCACATTTCGTTTTGAAATTTTTGCTGCCACACGAAGCGTAAACGTTTTGACATTACAAATTAATTTTACGCTAGTTTTCACGCCTCATGTAGCCCCCTAGTTAGAATGAAATGGTTGAAGTGTTGGAATGAAATGGCGAGTGAGTGAAGACTTCACTTCCCAGTGAACAATTTTGAGAGCCCGAAGCTGCCGCTCTGCCTGCTACGCGGCGGAGGAAGACTGAGACAAGTGAGATCGAACGCCGCTCTGCCTGCGACGAGGCCGGGGGAGGGCGATCTCGCAGCGCACGAAGTGAGCATGAGCCGCGTTCGTTGGTTGCCGGGGAAAGAGCGGAAGAAATCCCCGTGAGTTTTGAAATCGCCGTGAGTTTGCAGGTGGAAGACGAACGTTGGAGAGAAAGAAAAAGGAATAGAAATAACAGAGATAGCGAGATCGGGGCAAAGTCCCGAAGTTCCGAGGGTCCGACAGTCTGTCTTTAACTTTTGTTGTGGACTTAGGCGAATCGGGACGAAACTTTTGCCTCTGTTTTTTCTAAGTGCAAAGTGTAAAATACCAAGTGCTTGTGCTTCTCTGTCGATCACGGGTGATCCCGATAGAAATAATCCAGGTAAGTTTATTGGACAGTATTCAGTGACAACCAAATAATGTTGAAATGTTTTCGCTTTGCTCGTTTCAGATGTCCAACTAAACTGGGATGCAAAGGATTCGAATGCAAATGCAATGCAATGCATTTTACAACACGTCTAAGGCGTCGAAGGCAGCTACGCACCAAATTGTGAACGAACCGCTAGTGAAGAGTGAAGAGTGTACGCGAACCGAAAAAAGAGAGAGAAAATATACCGAAATGTACCGACCAAATACGAACTGTTTTATTTTGGTTAGGGGGAATATGGGAGAAAAAAGACGAAGCACACACACAAAACACACAGGTGAGAGACAGGGGGCCGCTCGGTGAGAGAATTCAATCCACTGCTCACAGCGATTCCCCCATATAAAGCTATATGGGAAATAGTCTTCGAAGTAGCCGATGAGAAGATAATGAGCTGCGGATGAGCTGCGGAATTTGAAGTGCGAAGAGCTAAATTGTTCACTGGGTTATAGTGATCACTTCCCTCTGCTCTATTATACATCATCGAGAGAGGGCAATCGCAAGTGGCTCGGCAAGCTGGACCTCCACGAGGGTGCTGTAGGCAGTGGAGGATGGCGTGCTTCAGCGAGGCACCGTTCAAGGAAGCCCTGACGAAGGCTGACCGTGACGAAGTCCTCAGTTCCGACGAGTTAGTGGCAGCAATGGTGAAGGCGTGCGATGCGTCAATGCCAAGAAAAAGGCCTACAGCAGACAATCGGAGACCAGTGCACTGGTGGACTGAGGAGATAGCTAACCTCCGAAGAAAATGCCTACGCGCCTGGCGGGAATGCCAACGCGCAAGATCTGAGATCGATCGAGAGGAAAAGCACAACGCCTTTGAAGCCGCTAAAAAGGCGCTGAAGCATAAGATTGCCTCAAGCAAGAAGGAGGGCTACAACCGCCTCCTCAAAGAGGCCGATTCGAATCCGTGGGGTGGTGCCTATAGGCTTGCGATGGCGAAGTTGCTCGGCCGGAGTGTTCCTCGTGAGAGGTGCCCGGAACGGCAGCGGGCGATCGTGGCCGAGCTATTCCCACAACACGAGCGGAAGATCTGGCCTGATACGCCGTACGGTGCGGCTGGGGATGGGGTGAGAGCGATGGTCACGGACGAAGCTTTGAGGGCGGCTCTGCGGTCCTGTCCTGGCATGTTCCGGAAAGCACTGCAAAAGTGCATGGATGATTGTGTGTTTCTGGATCGATGGAAGCGACAGAAGCTTGTGCTGCTTCCAAAGCCCGGCAAAAACCCAGGGGACGCTTCTTCCTACAGGCCGATCTGCCTGCTGGACACCATGGGCAAACTCCTGGAAAGGTTGATCATCAATAGGTTGACTGATTACGCGGAAGGAGCACATGGTAGGCAATTCGGCTTCCGGAAGGGGAGATCCATCGTTGATGCGGTGCGTTTGGTGGTCGATACCGCTAACATGGCCAAAGGTCACACAAGCGGAGGCTACGGGCTATGTGCGATTGTCATGATTGACGTAAAGAATGCCTTTAACAGCGCTAGTTGGCTGGCTATTGCACAGTCAATTCATAGTGTGAGGGTTCCCGATTACTTGTGTCGTATACTGGGTAGCTATTTCGATGGCAAGGTCTTGCTTTACGACACTGACTCAGGTCCACAGGAAGTGCAGCATACGGCTGGCGTTCCCCAGGGGTCTGTTCTAGGGCCTACGCTGTGTAACATGGTGTATGATGGGGTTCTGTAATTGAAGCTGTCAGTCGGGACTTCGGTTGTCGGCTTCGCCGATGATATCGTCCTAACGGTCTGTGGCCCGAACCTGACAGAGGTTAAAATAGGCGCGGAGCGGTCGATTGAAACGGTGGAAGCGAGGATGAATGGTTTAAGCTTGTCCGTCGCTTGGTGCAAAACCGAGGTGGTAGTGGTCAGCAATCACATGGCCGTTCAAGAGGCGTCGATCTCCATCGGCGACCTCGTGGTTCGTTCCCGGAGAGCGATACGATACCTCGGTGTGATGATCGATGACAGGCCTAGCTTCAGGACTTACGCTGAGCAGGCTTTCAGCAAGGTATTGAGGGCATGGTGCGCAGAACTCGGGGCCTTAGCAACACCAGAAAACGGTTGCTTGTGAGTGTCGTCAACTCGGTACTGCGATACGCGGGTCCTGCCTCGAAGGAAGCACTGTCGTCGAAACGGAACCTGGGGACTCTCAATCGAGCCCACCGGTTGGCTGCGATACGGATCTCAGGCGCCTTCCGCACTGTATTCCTAGCGGCCGTGAGCGTGGCTGCCGGAATGATCCCCGTGGGGATCCTCAGGCCGAGCCCCGCGAAAGGCCGCGCCGAGGCAAGACGACGGTCGATAGAGCGCTGGCAACGGGAATGAGAGAACGACGTGCACGGGGGATGGACGTACCGCATGGGGCCACCAACCCCTCCCTAACCCAGTTCCTAACTGGGCATGAGTACTTCCGGGAGTATCTCCATAGCCCCCTCATTCCATCCATCTTGAGTGTGATGTTGGGGGAAACTGCAGTTTTCCTGCATTAAACTATTAAAATTAAACTGCATTAACTTGCGGGAACAGACGATGCGTAACGTAGTGTTTTTGACATTACAGATTAAAGCCAATGTAAACCCGACCGTAAATACTTTTTGCATACGCTTTGCTTACAAACAGAGGATAATTTAAGATCTTTTTTGCTGGTGTAGCAACAAAATCGAAAAAACAGAAAAAAATATTCATAAATCAATTTATTTCTCTTCTATTTCTATTTTCTCAGACCAAAAACACGAATGTAAACACGTTTGATATTTCGTTTTTATATGTTTGCTGCCACACGAAGCGTAAACGGTTTGGCATTACTGTGGGGCTACATCAAGCGTAACGTAATGATTTTGACATTAACGATTAATGCCAAACTGCTGCGGCGCTGTCAAAACGTTTACGGCTCGCGCGAGGCGTAAACCCGAGCGTAATTATTTTTTTCATACGCTTTGCTTACAAACAGAGAATAATTTATGTTTTTATTTGCTGGTATAGCAACAAAATCGGAAAAAACAGATAAAAAAATTCAGAAATCAATTAATTTCTCTTCTATTTCTATTTTCTTGGACCAAAAACACGAACGTAAACACGTTTCACGTTTCGTTTTTATATTTTTGCTGCCACACGAAGCGTAAACGTTTTGACATTACAAATTAATTTTACGCTAGTTTTCACGCTTCGTGTAGCCCCCTAGTTACAAATTAATTTTACGCTAGTTTCTGCGCTTCGTGTGGCCTCCCTGTTATACTTGCCCCAAAACTCAAAAAGGAATTTCAAAGACGGAAACAAGGAGTAAGTACGAAGTCTGTCGGAGCAGCTAGTTCTTCAATGAGGAACACTTCTATTAAAAATGTGGCTACGAGGGCATGCTGATAAGTAATGATATTTAGTACAACTGAAACCAAATATGTGGATTAGGTGAAAAAGACGCGAATCTTATCCTTCAATGTTATGCTTTTTTCAACATAGTTACGTCCATACGAGAAGTATACATATTTATAACATACGAGAAGTGTCCCAACACGATATTCGAATTTGGTTTGCAATGCTCTGTTGAGTGCTTGGGCGGTCCTTTCGAATAAATTTTTCGACCAGTTTGCGATTATTATCGTCTGAGGTCCTGATTGGATGCCCACTTTGTGTTTTTTCAACAATTAGGGCTTTTTCAGATTGGCAATCACAAAATTTAAATGCCCATTGATTAAAAGTAGACCTATGGTCATAGCTTTGTGTGTATTTGCAATTTTGTATGGTAGCAACAGCTTCAAACTGAAAAGGCGTGTTGAAAATAAATAAAACTTCCTCATAGCCCCAGACAACTCAAGCCTGCTTAGTTCGTCTTATACAAGCATGTGGTCATTACTGTTCAGCCTTCCACCGTATATATTTGCTTAACTCATATGCTTCAAATTAAAACGAACAAAGCATTGGCACCAAGTGATATAATCAAAAATACCTGAAAGCTAGTCGACGTATGTGTTAATTGTACTCCCTTGTTTTATAGTACGCTGGTTTCTAGTTTTGTAAAATAATAATTTCCTCTACAAATACTTTGCCGCGCTCTATCTAATTCCTATGAGTATTCTGGATGTGTGTTTCGCTGCGATTATGATTCCATAAGTCCTCATCCGTAGCTTCTTCCAATTTTTTTTTTTCGTAAATGCCACGTACACGGTCCTTTGCGTTTTTTACCTTATTTTATCTTTTTTTGTTTTATTTCGATGCATGCATCAAAGTTATTATTATTATTATTATTATTATTTTTATTATTATTAGTATTATTATTATTATTATTATTTATAATATTATTGTTACAATAAGCATTTATTACTATTATTAAAAGGCAACAACCGCTGAGCGTGTTAATCATCTCAATGTCAATGTTAATCTCAGTTGCTCTCTGTAACGGATCGTTTTTAATGAGCGAGTTGTTAGTGCCGCGCCAACCCCTCTGTCACGCCGGAATCGAAACCATGGCCAACTGCGCAACAAACGGCCCCGGGATTCGAACCAAGGCCAGCTGCGTGACAGAGACGAGCGTAACCGACTGCTCTATCATTAGGGTGAACAACTTTGAACAAGTTTTGAACTCAATGTTGCACTGCAAGGTTTCGAACTGACGTCTTTCGCTTAAAAACCGATTAATCGATACAGCGTGATGGATGATCTATGGACAAGTCATATACGTCAACCCTATCTGTCATAGTTTTTTAAACTTGTTTTATAATTATCGTTTTGTAGGTTAACAAGGCGCCTTGGCATGTTTCAATTGCTCGGTCGTCCCTCACAAGCGCATTAGAAAGCAATTCAGAAAATTCGATCCCATAATGGCCTATAATGTAATGGTGATCCTATAATATAAAAAGAATAATTATTTGATTTGTTACAACGCAATAAATTCCATTAAATTTTAAACTGACTATGAATAACTGTAAATTCCATATTACTAGACTGCACATAAATTTAACATCCACAATCTTCAAACATGTTGGAATCGTTTAGTGCCGGTTAGGCTGGTTGCTGAGAAGATGTTCAAACACTAACAACGATGGCTTAATGACTAGTAAACAAAACATGGACTTGTGTCGAAAGTCTTCGGATTATTCTAAAACAAATTTAATTTTCTTCATATCCTCCTGAACATTTTTTTATAGGAGTTGAAATCAAAAAGTGAAACACTGTAAAAACCATACCTTAGTAATGCATGTTAAGGCATACATAGTACGAAAGAAGAGTTACGTTACGAAATAGGTGGTGTAAGTTGTAATAATATTTTCCTCTTCTGATTTTTATATTGCCGATCGTTCCACTAATTTCTAAATATGAATATATTTTTAATGTTCATTGATTTAACTTAAGCTTACATCATTGATAAATCGACGTCACAGATTGTTTCATTTCGTTGCGAGTACCTAGATATTTCAGGAACTATTTATCAAACTTCAAATAGCATATGTACGTTAATGTTTGTACTTTCATACAATACTGTTGTACAAGGTGTGAGATTGTCCTGTATGAATAATATCCGCTTTTAGCGATATGTCTGTATGGCTCAACCCAAATCACAATAAACTGCCAACAAAGGGAAGAAAGGAAAGGAATAGTATGAAACATGATGTTAGAAGTATTAGTAAATAAAAGGCAGTCTGCAGAACGTGTGAGGTATATCCAACACTCACATTCAAAACCTACCACTACTGTTACGAACGCCGCAGCCAACTCGAAACCGACGTAGGGCAGGCGAACGCCACGAAAGAGAAGCGTCAGGAGCAATTCTAGCAAGTGCCAACAAGCACCGCGACGTTAGCAGACGCGGTACGGCAGGCGAACGACCGCAGGAAAAGCGTCATCAGCGGTTCTAGCTGAACGGCCGGCGCGCGTGATCGATGGATCGTCGATCGATCGCGACGCGCGTAGCGCCAGCACTTTCGGGGTTACGGGCTGGTGCGGGGCTCTAGAATTAAGGTATATAAGGCGCGCAAATTTGCGAATAAAATCACTCTTAATTTGGAAGTAAAATGCCTGAGTCGGGTTCTCTTTAGCCTAAGAAAGAAATTTTTGATACCTTGTTCGGTTCCCTTCGGAGACTGATTTCCTTCCCTCGGGGTTGGCATCACTCTGACGGAACCGTTCCAAGGAAGGGACGTATCTCCCCGTGCCTCCTACCGTCAGGCAATAGGTGATCTATCCTGACGGTCCGATGTCGCGAAAAGTTGATCTGCCACTAGTCGTGCACGTCCGAGCGGTCCAGCCCTCCACTGTCTGGTACTAGGTGTCTAGCCTGACGGTCTGAGGAACGGGCCTACGTCACGGAGCGTACGGAGCTCCTACCGGGAAGGTAGTCCGCGAAAACAACAAGAAGGTGACACGCGAGATCACCTGTGACCGCCGAGCTTCGCACGGTAAGGTCACGCGGGCAGGCGCTCTTTACGCCCGTTCATTACAACTACTATGAAATACATGTTTCATTTGTGATGCTATAGTGTTGCGGTATGGCGGTTGCGGTAGAGAACAAATCAATTCATTTGCCCAATCCATCCATTTGTTTAACATATTGAATTATTTTCTAGTGCCTACCATTGCCCTGTTGAGTGATTTTACTAACAATCGGGTGAGGGTGAGCCACGAAAGATTCTTTTCTCTATTTGGTTATAAAAGAGCGACTGAATATGCTTCGATGCTTGAATATTTTTTTGAAAGATTGATTCAAAAAAATTTTTATGAGAAACAATTTTAGTCAAGTTCAAAAGAGCTGGCTTATAGTGGCCCATTCGATCGACCGACATGACCGACAGATTCGACATATTTTTGAGTACATTTTGAACTGTATCCTATAATGATATGCGGTCCTATTTCTGCAATGGCAATTCGAACTTCGGTCTTGAGGTCGTGAAAGGTTGTTGGTTTGGTTGCGTAACATTTGTCTTTCACTGATCCCCAAAGAGAATACTCCTTTTTCTTCTTCTTTGGCGCAACAACCGCTGTGCGGTTTTGGCCTGCACCAGAGACATTCCCTCCTATTACAGAACTCGTACGGCGGATTCGAGTGAACTTCTCGTTCTCGTTTGTTGAGCTACATGGTCGGGAGCACGGTTTTCAATTAGAGAAGCTCCGAGTGCTAAATGTGCTAAAATGTGCTAAAAAGCCTTAATGTGAAAGCTTGTCAAGCTCTTCGAGTACGAACTGCCATTCTGGTGCATTTTTGTAAACATTTCACACACAGATACACATACACAGATAGCAGTTCAGATGGGCGTACGATTCTTGTTATTATATTTCTGAAATTTTAAGATGATTTCCACGTATTACGTTTTCGATAGCGATAGTGATAGCGAAGAAACTGAAAATGTAACGATTCATAGCAAAAATATTGCGATGTTAATCGAACCCACTGAATTTTTCATCAGCAGGGTAAGTGTGCCCAAAATCGAAAATGATCAATCGATTTTTCTTTCATGTAATAATGTTGTTGCGGGTTTAAGAAAAATTTTCGCATCTGAAGGGAAATGTTTTTGACCATACTTTCCGAAAAAGAAACAAACTTACCCGAATCTCTTCGCCCTATTTGCAACTGCTGTAGCAACATGATTGAAAAAAAATTACCCGTATCTTTCCGGCCTATTCGGGACTGCGGTAACCCGCTCTTGTTTCTGTTATTTATCAATGACCTGACTCTTCGGCTTCCTTCTGAGTGTCATTTAATGTATACTGACGATTTAAAACTGTTTCTACCTGTTAGTGAATTGAATGACTGCACTGTGGTGCAAGATATGCTTGATCGCTTTGTATCTTGGTGTAAATGTAACTGCATGTTCCTTAATGTCAACAAGTGTAACGTTATATCCTTCTCCAAGAATTGTGTACCGATTGTGTGTCAGTATCGCATAGGCTCAGCAGTTATTCCACGTGTTGACGTAATTCGTGACCTAGGC
>NC_071287.1:12005824-12011941 GCF_943735745.2 Anopheles bellator | reverse complement strand
TATTTCGTCTCACTATAGAAAATATGAGTGACTTTTTTGTTCGGGTAGCTCGGGCACTCATTTTTGTCCACTGGGTCTTCTTTGTCACGCAGCACGCTACAGGTTCAGCAGCGGGTTTGGGAAAGCAATAGAGATTATCATAGTCTCTGGTGCAGGCCAAGACCGTTCGGTGACTGTAGCCGGATAAGAAGAAAGATGTATTCGACAGACAATTTATTCAAGGCATGGTTTAGATAACCATAACTGGGAGACCACACGAAGCGTAAAAACTAGCGTAAAATTAATTTTTATTGCCAAATCGTTTACGCTTCGTGTTTCAGCAAAAATATAAAAGCGAAATGTCAAACGTATTTATGTTCGTATTGTTGGTCTGAGAAAATAGAAATAGAAACGAAATAAATTGATTCATGAATATATTTTTCTGTTTTGTTTTCGATTTTTTTTTGCTATAGCAGCGAATAAGAACTTAAATTATCCTCTGTTTGTAAACAAAGCGTATGCAAAAAGTATTTACGCTCCGGTTTACGCCTCGTCCGACCCGTAAACGTTTTAACAGGAGCGCAGCAGTTTGCCATTAATCTGTAATGCCAAAAACTTTACGTTACACATCGTCTGTCCTCGCAGTAAGAGTCAAGTGCATGGACAATGCTCTTGAAACTGTGACATCGCCGTCACGCATCGTCCCCACTGAGTTTTTTCTACTGGATTTTTGCTATGCCAGCGTGCACACTAGCAGCTTTTGAGCGAAAAATCCGTGAGCTCCAGTGAGTGAAATGACAGTTCGTTTTCCAGTAAAGGCCAGAAAGAAAGCGCAACACTGAACAACTTTTTTGTCTCTGTCACGCTAATGTAGCATCCAGTCCGGCACTCCAATGTCAAACTGTTAGAAAGTTTCAGAACCGCACAAAGTACGACGCAAGCAAATCGACTACGCATCATCGGTGTAAAAATAGTGTTTAATAGTTAATTCTAAGCTGTTGCTTATTTCGGTAAGTAAATTTAAGCATCGAGAAGCATTTCTCGATAAGTATTTACTTCTACATCGTGAAAGGGCACCGCATCTATTTACATTTTCAGCCGACCATTAGCAGCGTACTATGCAATGACGATACGGCGGATGGTACAGGATATATGGATGGATACACTCTACGTACACGTAGAGATCAGTGAAAAGTGCATGTGCTTGGCGTAAAAGTGAAACAATAGTGGAAATATTATAATTGTAAAACATTTGTGGTTATGAATAAATACAAAACATTGTTTACAACAGCAGAACGATCTGACAGTTCAATCTGAGGGAGAAGATTTAGGGAGAAAGAAAAAAATATGAGACAAAAACAAACTGCACTAAAAAGGTACCCCTGCTGAGCGCCTCCCGTTTTAGGGCTACGACGGCTTTTAGGGCTATAGAAGCAATAAAGCAGCTTTTACAGTCTTTAAACGGCCATACTGAGAGGGGGCATTTCACGAGTCGAAATCCTCGGCTAAAAAAATGAAAAATTGAGTGATTTTTTTCCCAGCGAACAATTTTGAGAGCCCGAGGTTGCCCCTCTGCCTGCGACGCGGCGGAGGAAGGCTGAGACGAGTGAGATTGAACGCCCCTCTGCCTGCGACGAGGCCGGGGGAGGGCGATCTCGCAGCGCACGAAGTGCGCATTAGCCGCGATCGTTGGTTGCCGGGGAAAGAGCGGAAGAAATCCCCGTGAGTTTTGAAATCGCCGTGAGTTTGCAGGTGGAAGACGAACGGTAGAGAGAAAGAAAAAGGAATAGAAATAACAGAGATAGCGAGATCGGGGCAAAGTCCCGAAGTTCCGAGGGTCGGACAGTCTGTCTTTAACATCTGTTCTGGACTTAGTGTGATCCTGATAGAAATAATCCAGGTAAGTTTATTGGACAGTATTCAGTGACACCCAAATAATGTTGAAATGTTTTCGCTTTGCTCGTTTCAGATGTCCAACTAAACTGGGATGCAAAGGATTCGAATGCAAATGCAATGCAATGCAATGCATTTTACAACGCGTCTAAGGCGTCGAAGGCAGCTACGCACCAAATTGTGAACGAACCGCTAGTGAAGAGTGAAGAGTGTACGCGAACCGAAAATAGAGAGAGAAAATATACCGAAATGTACCGACCAAATACGAACTGTTTGATTTTGGTTAGGGGGAATATGGGAGAAAGAAGACGAAAAAAGCGAGAGAACACACAGGTGAGAGGCAGGGGGCCGTTTGGTAAGAGAATTCAATCGACTGCTCACTCCTTGGACCTAACGACTGCTCACAGCGATTCCCCCATATAAGCTATATGGGAAATAGTCTTCGAAGTAGCGGATGAGAAGCGAATGAGCTGTGGATGAGCTGTGGAATTTGAAGTGAGAAGAGCGAAATTGTTCACTGGGTTTTTTGGGTTTCTAACTAGGCGGCTACACGGAGCGTGAAAACTAGCGTAAAATTAATTTGTAACGTCAAAACGTTTACGCTTCGTGTGGCACCAAAAATTGAAAAACGAAATGTCAAACGTGTTTACGTTCGTGTTTTTGGTCCAAGAAAATGGAAATAGAAGAGAAATTAATTGATTTCTGAATTTTTTTTTCTGTTTTTTTCCGATTTTGTTGCTATACCAGCAAATAAGAACTTAAATTATCCTCTGTTTGTAAGCAAAGCGTTTGAAAACAATAATTACGCTCGGGTTTACGCCTCGGCCGACCCGTAAACGTTTTGACAGAGGCGCAGCAGTTTGGCATTAATCTGTAATGACAAAAACATTACGGAACACCTCATGTAGCCCCCCAGTAACAGTTTGACGTTGGAGTGCCGGACTGGATGCTACATTAGCGTGACAGAGACAAAAAAGTTGTTCAGTGTTGCGCTTTCTTTCTGGCCTCTGGTGAGAAACGAATCGGCTCTCAGATATTTCGTCTCAGTATGGAGAATATGAGTGACTTTTTCGTTCCCTTTGTGTCCCTGTCCCGATTGGTTATGTCGGTGTTGAAGTTGGGGTTTAGTAATTCTGAGAAATAATCAACCCATCTTTCTTTTATGTTTGCCATGTCTCCTATGATATTTCCAACTGCGTCCTTACACAGTATTGTACGAGGCGTGAAACCCTTCTTATACATGTTTACGGTTTTATAGGCCGTCTTGTGTTGTTGTTTTGAAAGTCAGCGTTCATTGTTTCTAATTGTCGGTCGGCCAGGATTCTTTTCTTTCTTCTGCAAAGTCTGTTGGCAGTTCTTCGCATATTATCATATGCTTCGTTCTTGGCTCTAGTTGGTATCTGTAGGTAAATCAATAGTGCTCTTGTCCGCTTCACCGACAGAAGATTTGATTTTGAGATTTGAAAAGGATTTGAGTTCTTATGTTTATCGGTTATTTTCCCGATTCGGAATATTTTTTTTCAATTTAACAGTTTACTCCAAATTTCGACAAGTTTTTTTTGGTATCCAAAAATATGGCTAGTTTTTCGACAGCAGATCAGATTGTGACAAAGATGGCAATAGAAGGAGAAGGAAAGGAAACTGAAAAATCAAAGCAAAAAGACGAACTGTCATTGCAATTAAATTTCACTCACTGGAGCTCACGGATTTTTCGCGCAAAAGCTGCAAGTGTTGACGATGGCATAGCAAAAAACCTGTAGAAAAAACTCATAGTGTGGACGAGGCGTTATAAGTAATGAATGTGAGAGGAATGTATAATGGCGGACAACAAACTTTTAGAAGCGTTAAATCGCTTGCTTCAGATTTTAAATAAGATCAAATTTAAACGGAAGTAAGTTTATGTTTGGAGCAATTGTTTTACTATCAGGTAACCTTCGGCAGAAATCACCTGTGCAAATATTATCTACATGCTTAGAGTTTCGATTCTATCTACCAGCTGATGATCTTAAGGCTTGTCTTTAAACATCACTTGTATGGTACAAAGCGCAGAAATTGACGTGAAAACGAACATTCGTGTACAATGGCTTAACTATGGATACACCGTGCATTTCGGTCAACAATTGATGGGTGTTGGAACTTTAAAATGTCTGTAGTTTTATATCGTCTCCCAATGAATTCATTCAGAGTGATTTTTCAAATATCATACAAAATTAACAAACGATCAATGAGGGGTATATGAGAAACAAAAAACGGTGTCTGTGCTATTAATTCTAACATCATAAGAAAAATACCTAGTAACGTCATTACTTAAAAATCCATTGAATGAAGTTGTTGAAAATTATTCAACATAGTTACCAAATTAAAAAGAAAAACTGACCCAATGTACCAAGCTTGCGACCGTATGTTTGAACACGGACATTTAATGTGCCTATCATTCATTTTCAAAACATAATACCCCTGCTTCTTTGAGGTATCAGGTATCATCCGTTCAGTGAAGGGAATGATGCTCATTGTCATCGAAATTATTATTCCACACAGTAAATTGTAAGCACAGGATGCATCGTAGTGTTGCATTCCATTGATACCGTCAGGTTGCCATTCGAATTGGGGCAATCGCAGACATTGTGGCATTTGTTATGATAATTAAGCTTCAGTAGAATTGCTTCAAGTGCGTGGCTTAAAGTCAATGTCCTACTTAATTCTTTCGTTCTTACTTAACCCGCGCCGACTGTATTTGCACTGTCTATACACTCTGTCAACTTTCTATAGCCGCACCCACGTTTTAAACGAATCTTCTAAACCGTCTTTCAACTTCAACGTCTCAACTCAACTTCTGGTTTTGGGACTTTTTTAAATAGGCAATAAAAACAAAATAGGCAAAAGACAAATGAATAAAACTATTTGGTTGAATTGAAGTTTTATGATTTCCATCTTTTTTCGACCAAATACGATATAGGTACTGTCAAGTTTCTATAGCCGCACTTTGAGGTTTGCTTCCGAGAGTAGTTTTCATAACGAGTTTTACAAGAGATTTACTTAAATATGCCAAAAAGAAGTATTCTACGTAAAAAAGAAAAAGGATTGATAGAGGCATATAGGTTGAAGGATGTTGCTATTCGAGAAATGGCTCGAAGAATAAAGAGATCCGTAATTACTCAAAGGATACTAAACAGTATGCAACTGCTCAACGTACTTCGAAAAAATCTAAGATGTCGATGAGAACCAAGCGGAATATTGTTAAATTGGCGTCAAATTCGACAATATCGCTATCAAAAATCAAATCTACACTAGATCTGCCAGTGAGCAGATGTGCTATTTGCAAGGTTTTGCAAAATAGCCCGAATATAACTCGAGCAAAAATGACCAAGGCACCAAATCTGTGGGACATGGTTTCTTTGGGTTTTCTTCTGCTATTTGAAGAGCATATTTTGTATAAAAAAACTGATTCCGTTTTCTGATTTTTTATTGTAGGTGATCTTTTCTGACGAGTTTAATTTCGATGGGACCGACGGTTCAAAAGGCTATTGGCGCGATTTACGCAAAGATCCGGAGTACTTCTTCACACGTAACTTTGGAAAAGGATCTCTGATGGTGTGGCTTGGGTTTTGCTCTGCGGGCAAGTTCAATCTGGCTTTTAGATTTAGTAAAATGGATTCTAACTATTGGGTGTGTGAATTAATTCGTGCCGTTTTTGACCGACATTTGTGACCTAGCTACAAAAACAAAACGTATGCCTACCGTAATGAAAGTGTTGTCCGTCGTTAGCTACTACATTTTACCATATTTTAGGTAGTTCCATGATTCCGTGTCGATAGAACTTCGATAGAACTATAGGAGCGATCCCCTCAGAGAGCTTTATTTTCAATACTTTCATAATAACTTAACCCCTGTGCTGCCAAATCATTGCTCATGCAGCGGAACAAATACGAAGGTCACTATTTATATTTCGGGAATTGGCAACACTGATGTCATGTGAGTCCATCTGATGGTTCCATCGTAAAGTTTGACATTTTTGACGGCATACGTACTCAGAACATTTTGTCATACGGACGCTATTTGTTTATTTTATATTTAGTTGAAAGTTTCGTCTCGGCAAAAAAATGGAACTGAATCGTGAACATTTTCGAGCGATGATTTTTTACGACTTTCGACGTGGATTATTACAGCACTTCAAAGAAAATGGTGGCCTGTTTCTTCGGAAAAACTGGTCATATTGCAACAGTGTCTCTGTGGGGGGGGGAGGGT
>NC_071287.1:11994899-12005724 GCF_943735745.2 Anopheles bellator | reverse complement strand
GGCAGTTCCCATCCGACATTTTCGAGATAGGTTTTGATCGGTTTTGCGATGTGGCGTCGAGTGTGGTCATTTTGTTAAATCAGTTAATCATGTTTATTATCCCATTCTAGTCGTTTTATAGCCAAAGCTTTGCTTCAAATGCATTAATTATTGTTAATAGGATTGCCCTTCAATAATTTCATTACGTTTTAAAAGCTCATACTGCACCACACCTTCCACATCCCACCATATGAATCATATCATAACAGCACATCATAACAGCCGCAAAGTGAAAATTTCGCTTTGATTGCGATGGACCAGGTTCATTTCACGGTTTTTTGTGTTTAGGATTCTTGCAATAGCTCCCCTTTTCATCGCCAGTGACGATTCGGTACAAGAATCCCTTTTTTGTGCCGGGCAAGCAATAATGAAAAAGTACTCCCCGCAAAAACCCTTTATCAGGCACAAAACTTGACATGTTCAAATGCTCAAAACAGATGTTGTTAACACTTTGACCAAACAATCTATACTGCGTTAGGTGCGTAATGATAGCTACTGAAATACAAACACATATTTAATTAAAAAAAATAATTTGTTATATTTAATGAGTAACGCCATTGTAAAACGGCACCAATTAATTCACACACCTAATATTACGTCCAGAAGAGTACTTGATCCCGTTAACAGCTGCCAACCGCCGAAAACATAGGTTTTCAACAAGATAATGTTCGATAACTTCCCACCAGTTCGATAACTAGAACATGGTTTGCTACCCAGAAAATCGATTTGCTTGAGTGGCCAGCGCGAAGTCTAAATCTAAATCTAAATCTAATCCGGATCTAAATCCAATTGAAAATGTCTGGGGAATATTGGTTACATAAATTTATGCGGATAGGAAGCAATACAGCTCTATTAATGAGCTTAAGGCATCCATTTTGGAAGCTTGGGAACATATGGACCCAAAAATTTTCAAAAACCTGGTTGACAGTATGACAAACCAAATTTTCATTCATTCAGCGTCATTCATTCCAAAGTCATTCAGCGATCAGGAAAGCCAACTAACTATTAAACCTCACAATAAATACAGAGACTTCCGCAAATATTGATCATTTTATTAGATGCAGCTATAGAAACTTGACAGTGTCTACATTGTATTTGGTCGAAAAAAAGCTAGAAATTATAAAACTTCAATCCAACTAAATGGTTTTATTCATAATTTTGGCTACTTAAAAAAGTCCCAAAACCAGAAGTTGAATCGAAAAGACGGATTGGAAGATACGTTTAAAACGCGAGTGGTACTATAGAAAGTTGACACAGTGTGTAATGTTCAAATTGTGGATATCGAACATCTTCACTGGGGACTAAAGATGCGCTTGAAACTCCCATGTTTTATTCTCTCCTGAATGAACTCTACTCTTTTCTTTGTATTACTTTTGTGAAGAAATAACTTGAGAGGACACCAGATTAAGTGGAATGAAACTCTCGAAGCAATGGGCTACAGTAGTTAGAACTACATATACACACGCTATCAACAATCACAAACAAAATCTGTGGTGTTTTTACTTGTGCCATTCCTTCGTTACTACTTCGTCTTGGTACTTCCGATGCAGTGCAAGAATATCTACACATATCACACATTTTTCGCCATGTAGGCGTACATCATTTATAGAAAATCTTTTGTTTAGCTATAGGTAGAAGAGAGGCGATGTGGTGGGCACCGTCTGAGATGGCGAAATTACATCGAAGGCGATATGAAAGTGGCCGAAATAGTAAATTGATGGACAAAAGCGCTCGATCACGAGCATTGGAGAGATGCTCCACTGCAGGGTAGGACTGCTCGGCAGTTTCGATGCCAGATAAGAAGAAGAAGATTAAGATATGGGTAATGTCGTTTATGCATACTAAATCGGCTCATTATAATATTTAGGGTGGGACTGTTCCCAATGCTGCAGTACACAGCTTGATTTATATCGGCACAACCGCTAGAATTTCAGTGTCTCCGAATAAGCACCTGCGACAGAACTAAAGCTAATCTGATCGCAGCGTAAGCAAAATTAATTTGAAATCAGACAATTCGGACTATGGAAACCCACTGTGAATGTTTAATTGACTACTTAGAACTTTTACCAGCAAACGAACACAGCGTGACGTTACATTGTTGGCAGCTAGGCGGTGGGCGTTTCTGGCGCAGAGGAGAGATTGTTGTCGGAAGCCGAGAGCGGCCGGGACAATCCGATGCACGCTGTTCCGAGTGGTATACCCTTCAGAACACTTACTGCCTGGTCCAAGCTGGCACTTTGCAGACTGTGCCCGTTGACAGATACAAGTCGATCGCCGGGAAAGATGAAGTTGGTGGCCTCGGCCGAACCGCCCGGAATAAGGCCACGCACTACGATCACCGTGCCGTCGGTGTCGAGCGGGTCCTGATAGTCGAGAATTGAGAACCCGAACCCACGCTCGGTTTTTTCGATGTCACAGTACAGTACGTCGCTGGTCCAAAGCGCCAGCCCGGACACCTGTTCCATCGACTTTGATCGCTGCTGGTCGGTAAGGGTTGCTGTGCTGGATGTGTAGAGCGAGCTCTCGGACTGTGCCTTCGTGAGGATGCCCTGAATATACTGTAAACTCTGCAGCCCACCGGCCAACAGGCTCCGCGCCTCAAATGCTTCCGCGTTGCGCGACGTGTTGATAACAGTCGGTGGCGAACTGCCACGTGCGCAAATCACCCGAACCTGCGCTGGCAGCTCCTTCAAGATCTTGACAACCTCGATGTGCCGTAGACCCTGCAGCCGGTGCTCGTTCACCTGCAATAGTTCGTCTCCCGGTTTGAGTGAACCGTTGCGCCCGACCGGGCCATCCTCCAGTATCGAGCGGATGTAATGATGGGGTCGCAGCTCCACGCCACACTCCACCTCAACCGTACCTTCAAGACTGATGCCGAGACCGGCCAGCTTACGAATATCAGCCATGACGATCTGACTTTGTGGGATTTCGCGAGACCATCGCTCCAGCACCAGGTCGTCATCTGTGTCATCACCACTTTTCCTTCGGTTTGCCGCTCCCGCCGTAGTCGGCGTACCACAGCTACCACTACTGTCGCCATTCGTTGGTGCTGGCAGTGGAGACTGCGCGATAGGACCAACGATTAACGTACTCGATAGTGCCAATGCCGTCACACCATTCTTAAATAATGTCTCTGCCCCTTCAGTGTCTGGGCTGGGATACTCCTCGCCGTTTAAGCGTGATTTACTATCGTTGCCGCCGTTAACGCCCCCGCACCCGCCGAACGACAATTCACTACCGTTTTCAAGCACAAACACGCTGGAGTCAAATGTCGAACCTGATTCCAGCTCAGGTTCGACGCCGCATTCCGTCACTACAGAGTCGGCGTCGGAGCGAGCAGGACAGATGGAGAGCGTCGTCACCGATGGCGATTGCATGATCGAGCAGCGTAACGAGGTGCACTGTGACAAGCAATGCGAAAGTGAGTGCTGCGAATGGGATAGTTCCGTGATGTGTGCGGTGGACTCTGCAGCATGGTCGTTAGCACCGCTGTCAACTCCGCCGTTTAGTATGTAACCGCGTTCGATCATCGGTTGACAGGATACTGGGGGCGTGATTTTGTTCCGAACCGTGGTGAGACACGGTTTCGACGAAGGGTCGATAAGCGCCACTTGAAGATGCTCATACTTACGGCCACGCAGAAACCGCTCCAGCATAAGCCGAACGACGATGCCAGTGTTACGGAGCAACTCCACCGCCTGATGGTTAGTGACGCCGGCCAACGAGCGTCCGTCTACCGCCACGATCCGGTCGTTAATTGCTATTCTACCGCTCACTTCTGCAGCGCTCCCCTCGATGATACTCTTTACGAAGATACCGGAAAGGTCTTCCTCCTCGCATACGTACCCTGCGACAGTGATACCGAGCCCATATACGTTCTTGTGCAACTCCACTTCGTATGTCTCTGTCTCGGGTGACTCTGGGGTCATTTTCGTTTCCGCTTGTCTTTCGGTACATTCGTGCTGTAATTCTTTATTTACACTGCCAGCCACTGCCGGAAAAGTCGCTACGCTTCCACCGCAACACTCTGTTTCGGTCGCAGCTCGCATCGACTGGCTCAAAACTTTCGGTTCACCACCTCCGCCTCCACCGCCGTCTTGGATAATAGTCGAAGAATGATGATGTGCCACTACTCCGTTGCCTGATACCAGCGATGCGGTTCTTCCGTTTCCCATTAGTGCTAAGGTCTCGAGGCAACTGGCGGCTTCGAACGCTCTGTGGTTAACTGCTACGACTTCAATGTGTGTTGGGCAGTTAGTACGGTTGTCGAGGGCAAAGGCAGACCCAATGGAAGCGGATGACTGCAGGAACACCCCAGGTGTGTAACCGGCCGTCTGAAGTAATGTCCTGTCCAGCTCGTCGGGGTCGGTTAGCATCTTGGTCGGAATGATTGGGGCATGGCTGGCGAGAGCCTTATAATCCGGCGAGGTCGGCTCTACCGACCGCGCCACGATCAGTCGCACTTGCTGGCCAGACTGGCGCAGCACAGTAGCCACTTGCTCCGAGTTAAAGCCACGCAAATTGACTTCTCCGATCTGCAGCACATGGTCGCCGCTTTGTAAACGACCATCCCGTTCTGCCACCGAGCCCGGTATGAGAGCCTTGATCACTACACCCGTGCTTCGGCCACCGACCAGCATGAAACCAAGTCCGTTACCATCGTTGATCAAATCTATTATCTCTACTTGAGACCACTCAGTACTGAGCACCATCGCTTAGCACGGAATGCAACTACTCTTGGTGACTCTTCGTTTGGGGGCAATGACTAGTCGATCGTTGATCCAGTCTTAGTATTCGTTCAATGGCTGCGTTTCAGATGAATTGTACTTTCAAGCTGCACCAGCTGCTGACACCATTCGAGGAACATCGTAGGAATGGTAATAGTCGCAAACCTAGTCAGCAAACACCATCAATGATTAGTATATCTCATGTTATTCTCCAAATTTTCCTTAATACAACACAGTCATCTTGATTGCGATCGTGAACGAGAATTGTACAGAACGGTGATTCTGTTTTTGGATAACCATGAATGTTCCACATTTGTTTTTCTTGTTATCTATCTCAGTACACCTACCAATGAAAATACTATTTTTTGCAAGAATGCTGAAGTAGGTTCTATTACGCTGATATAGCAAGGCAACGCATTAGTTGATCGATGTAAGTCTCGGTATCCTTAAAGATGCAGGAGAAGTGGTCTACTATGTACAGGGTCTTTAAATATTTCTAACTTATGTAGAAATGGAATAAAAAAATAATTAGGTTGGCTAAAAAGAAATCGACGTTTTTTACGGTAGATGCCTTTAGCGATCGATATCTCGTGAAGTATCGATGCTAGAGTTTTAAGTTTAAGGTCGTTTTAAAGCTGATACTTTACACTTGAAAAATTATTTTCACTATTTATTGTTTGTTCCGTTCGTTTGTGAGTTACAGGGTGTTAACAATGGAAGTCACCATAAAGAAAATTGGGTACATTTTACAGTTTTTCTTTGAAAAAGGCGAAATTTCAAGCTAGGCCGCTGAAATTGTGCATGGTGTTTATGGTACCGATACTGTAACAGCTAGTTGTGATAAATTTTGGTTTCATCAACTTGTTTCAGTTATTTTCGATGTTAAAGATGCACCTCGCGCAGGGAGACCCGTTTTGGAAAATGTCGATAAAATCACAGAAATAATCAAAGTTGATCAGCATTTTTATAATCATTAGCATCGACCAGGACCTAAAGATCAATCATCAAACAATTTAAAGTCATTTGCGCAAAGCTCGATTCACAACGAATCTCGATGTTTGGGCGCCTATTTACACCAATAAACATGATGGCTCGAACTTCCATCTGCGAAGTTTTTGCCAAACGGAACGAAATCGACCCATTTCTTACACGGATAGGTACTGGGGATGAGAAATGGGATAAATGCGACAATACTGTCTGAAAATGATCGTGGTTAAAGCGTGGTGAAGCATCTTAACCGGTTGTGAAACCAGGACTCACGGCCAGCAAGGTTCTACTGGGAATATGGTGGGATTTGAAAGAAAACGTTTATTATGAGCTGCTGCCGTGTGGCTAAACACTAAATTCAGATCGTTACTGTCAACAACTGTACCGTTTGAAGCTAGCAATTGACCAGAAACGACCAGAATCGGTCAACAGAAGAAAAATGTGTTTCATCAGGACAACGAAATGTCACACACGTCTTAAGTGACTCGTTAGAAAGTACCGGAGCTTGGTTAAGATGTTTTTTTGCATCCACCGTATGGTCCGGATCTTGCCTCAAGCGATTGACACCTTTTTCGCGTAATACAAAATTTCCTGAGTGATGAAAATCTCAGACCAAAAAAGGATTATGAACATAGATTGCTCGAGTCGAGTCAATTGGTCGAGCCAATAACGACCAAAAAACCTTCTAAAAGAGAGGCACAGAGGCAACAAAATGATGCATATTTGACGTACATCGGACCATTGAAAACCTGTTAAATATAGTTTTAAAATTCACGCAAAAATTGTCGATTTCTTTTTAGCCAACCTAATATTATGTGATAGATAATATTAAATGTCCGATTCGATCACCGTGTCCGACACGGTAGCATGAATCCGATTGATCCAATTTTCAACTCAGTCGCATATATTCAGCTAAATTTGAGTGACGGAAATGGTTATGTTTGCTTTCAGGCTGGTTTGTTGTAATAACGGTAAATTTAAAACGGTAAAATTAAAAAAAATTAGAAACAAGGATATAAATGTTGTAAACGTGCACCGACTGCTTAGTAGTACAACTAGCCATGATCAATAGTTTGGAAACTGTAAAATAAACGAAAGGTATAAAAAACGTCATAAAAATATATATTGCCCACATGCTACCATAACCGGTCCACCCTCATTGAAGTACCCTGCAGAGTTATTCTATCAGTGCCAATGTGAGGGTATTCTACACCTAACATGAGTAACATGTTCCATTCTTAACAACTCCACGAAGTCTACGCTGAAGCGTAGAGATGAAACAACTAATCTGCATATAGTCTAGTTATCAAAAATATTTGGCCGGTATGCAACTAACGTGGTGATGTAACACGACTGGGCGTTCTGATTGAACAAGTAATAACATTCCAATAATGTACCGAGCCGCAATAGTTAGAAAAGCCTTGACAACTTTCTGAAATGGTTTAACAACTGCTGAAAGCGATTTAACAAAATCGGAGCTTTAAAATATGAAATGTCGAATTGACATGTCGAATTGAAGCAAAAACTACAATTCGGTCGAAAATATAAACAAAACAGAATGTGTAGGGTGTTCTACTATAAAAACATAAAACATAAAAATATATTTTCGTGCGGCTGTGGGTGTGTGCGGCAATTTGCGGCAGCTTTCTTGCTTCGTTCACATCGGCTTCGGTACATTACGTGTAAGGTTCATCAGCTACATTTTATCCCTCCTTACGGGGGGGCTACATGAGGCGTAAAAACTAGCGTTAAATTAATGTGTAATGTCAAATCGTTTACGCTTCGTGTGGCAGCAAAAATATAAAAACGAAATGTCAACGTGTTTACGTTCGTGTTTTTGGTCCGAGAAAATAGAAATAGAAAAGAAAAAAATTGATTTCTGAAAATTTTTTATGTTTATTTTTTGATTTTGTTGCTATACCAGCAAATAAGAACTTAAATTATACTCTGTTTGTAAGCAAAGCGTATGCAAAAAGTATTTACGCTCGGGCTTATGTCTCGGCCGACCCGTAAACATTTTGACAGAGGCGCAGCAGTTTGGCATTTATCTGTAATGTCAAAAACATTACGTTACGCTTCATGTAGCCCCCCCAGTTAGACTTGGAGGTCTTCAGGATTCTTTCATATTTTATCTATTAATCTCCTGTCTCGTACAATCCACTTCTGATCTTTAACATCAAATTTATGCAATGAATGAAAGAAGTTAATAACAATCCTACATGAGCAACATGACAAATTTTCCAACCGACAAATGGCATATTGTCATGGCTAGGCTGTGGTGTGAAATGGCCTGTGTACCATAAAATGTAATTACACGGCATACAAATCGTCACCGACTTTATTACGCCAACAACCCAGCCAAATCCAACAACTGTTGGACGCTCTGCCCAACACGGACCACGGATATCTCACAATTTGTAGACAGCACCAGATGCTATCAAGCACGCAAGTGTACCACACAAATCTTCGGTGTGCACATCAATATGAATAATATTTTCCTACGATCCTGCGTTCGTCGATCGCTATCAGAGAAGACGTGCCATAAAAATAAGCCTATGACATTTCTAGGTTTCCTTGACAGTTATTTAGTAGCAAACTATATTTCCTACCTGCTTTCTTTGATGTTTGTGCTGCAAATGATGATTCACCTCTAATAGAGCGACTATCAAATCTTCCTGTTTCCACGATACTTTAGTTTTCGCGTATGCTATTGTAGATGTTGCTTGTTCTCTTTTCGAGGAAGATGGTCGTCTGATGAAGGCGTGAATTATTGTAAATTTCTAAATTCGGATATATTTTTTCCATTCTGCTACTTCCAAAACACATTTTACTTCCTTTCCAATTTATGAGTATGAGAATTTATATGCGGCACTTTCAACACAACCATTACATGCTAACACTCTCACGCCCGTTCACTAGCACAAAGCAGTTTTTTGTGGCACTTCTACTCTCACGTCATTGATAGAGGGTCCACATGCCGACGACAGATCGAGCTTGTTAAATTTGCTAAAACAGTTTGGTAATATAAGTGGATTCTTTATCGGGTTGGATAGTAGATGGTGTGTAATGATTCTAACATCCACACTTATAGATTCGTTCATTAAACCCCCTGTGTTAAAATATGCTTTCTCCATCGTCTTCTGCAGACGAACTATCAGGGAATAAACTAGGAAGCAATGGCAACCTCATTTTACATTAAGAGCAACGACAACATTGTAAAACATTTAAGGTATTGGAGTCTTGTTGATTGATGAAATCCGTTTTTATCATTCGTAGCTTGAGTTTTGATTGTGTTTTCTATATTGTTATTATGAAAAAAACTGGCCAAACATGTGCTCCATTCAGCCGAAAACATATTTAGTTTGTCTCAGTAGGTAATTTCACCTGAATCAAACAGTTGAACAAAATACTCTATACCCGAAATACGGTCCACAATACTGAAATAAGGTTGAAACAATAATCCGGAAAGAATCGGAAATGTAAAATCGAGTATTGTAACTTAGTTGGTGGGTCTAAAAGAAAAAACCCAACACAGTCTCATACGTAGTGGTTTCCTCACCCCATAAACAAATAAAAAACAAACATACTGGTACCAACACATGCAAAACACGTTCCCATCAAGCAAGTGACAATAACGAACACAAATCAGTTCTTATTTAGCTCTAGTTGTTGCCATGCGCGGTACCATATTTTCTCCATTGATATGTCGAAGTTTTGCCGCTTATAGAGAGCTCGTAAAACAGCACCAGACTGCTCATACTGTCAATAAGTATTAAGCGATCGGAAATCCTTAACGCTTTTCATATTATATCGCAGGGACAACGATTTTAAATATTTCGACTCACAAATAACCAGGTATAACTGTTCGTATGCTTACCACGATTTTTTTTACGGTTGGCATGTTTGCCTTCTGCATAGCGTATATGCTTTTTATGTAAACACCTTTAGATAACGATGTCCTTTATATTGTCGAGATACCATGCTTGCGATTTACCACTTAACAAATTTTGTATAATCATTCGCGTCTACAAAGCACAGCGGCTGTTAGTCACACAGTCTTGTTTTGTAGACTTTTTTCTGATGCTTACGTAAATTTATGCGTATAAACAATAGTGAAGGATATTTTGACAACTTTTATTTTACACAAACCCTCAATTACCAGCTTCAACTGGATTTTAACTAGTCAAGCGAAAATGGCACGTACGTCCGATTCCCCTAGAATCACTACTACTAGCAGATGGACGTAACTCAAGCAATAGAACAACACAACTGAAAAGCTAGCTGTGATCTAACAGACAAGTTTGTATGTTCTGCTGTACGCGTTGTATATTCTCACCAATCGTGAGCCTTTGAAAGGCATTAAATTTCACTGCCTCGGGTGTGGTAGTATCAGTCGGGTACCAGCAGGTACTTTAAAAGATGTTCTAGAAGATGGTTATTCGTGCTAAAGACCATGGAACAAGGACTGGCAGTGTGAATCAAAATTGGAGTGTTCTTGTTCTTCTCATATTGATATTCACGAACACAACTGCATAATGATGGCAGGAGATGCTGTCAAAACCTCTCAACTCTTTGTTGATTGGAGTGTTCTTGTTCTTCTCATATTGATCTTCACGAACACAACTGCATAATGACGGCAGGAGATGCTGTCAAAACTTTAAAACTCTTTTTATCCGGCAAATTACAACCACCGAGCAGTCTTTGCCTGCAACAGAGACGATTTTAATCTCTGTTGCCTATTGTAACTTTGTGTTTTTGGGGCAGGGTTGGTGACCCCGTGCCAACCCCCTGTCACGTCGGTCTACAAAATCGAATCCTGGTGAACTGCATGACAACAACTACTCTATCAATGGCGAGCTGTTAAAATTTGAAACCTTCTAATTGTCCGGATACATATTCCACCTACATATTCAGTTGGGAAAATCAAAGCGTATAGAAACGTAAGGGAAAGTATAGTGAACTACTTGTTACATCAACTGAAAATACGAATATACATGTACCATGATTGTTTTACCAGTCCATTTTGACATTGACAAGGCATGTATCTCACCTCTTTCGACCCTTGGTCA
>NC_071287.1:11954010-11979899 GCF_943735745.2 Anopheles bellator | reverse complement strand
TGTATGGCACTATGGACTGCTACACAAAATGCATAAACTTAATTTCCCACTATACATATTAAAAATTTTAAAAAGCTATCTTAACAATAGAAAATATCAAGTACTTGTCAACAATACGCTCTCTGCATCCTTTAATGCTGCAGCTGGTGTCCCTCAAGGAAGTATCCTTGGTCCTTTCCTCTAGATTATAGTAGATTATATAGAGTAGATTATATTCACGTCCGACATTCCAAAAACAAGAACGTGTGAAGTGGCAACTTATGCTGACGATACAGCCCTTATATCAACAAGCAAGGTGTTGCAAGGTAACCAAACCAGCTATTAAGAACCTACAAAAAATCGTTAACTCCTATAAAAGTTATTACAATAACTGGAAGATAAAAATCAATACATCGAAAGTTCAGGCTATATTTTTCCCATATAAATTCAGCAAACGAGTTGTTCCCCTACCTGGACAAAATATCATTATAGATAATCAAAATATATCATGGTCTCCTCACATCAGGTACCTGAGACTACTACTAGACAATAAACTTAACTACCGTCCACACTTAGAAATGTTACATAAAAAACTAGACATACTCATCAAACTGCTATACCCATTAATCAATAGAAAATCAAAACTAAACTTCCCAAATAAACTCCTTATATATAAAACAATATTCCTCCCTCTTTTAACCTATGCCTCTTCTCCGTGGTCGCATTGCTCCAAAACTAACTTCCAATCAATACAAATCAGACTGAATAAAAGACCTAATTATCTGATGGTTTTAAAGTTAACTAGTTGTAAGATGTTTGTAGTTATTAGTTATTAGTTATAAGTATGATATAATGACTCAATGCCACGTGGCATAACATGTAATCTAAATAGATTTTAATCGAAATATTTTCATTTCAATCATTTCGATACTTTAAAATTATTAAATAGCTGCAATCCCATTGTGGAATATCTTTGTACTCTTATGTAATCAAACATTGCTGTATAATAAAGATCCAATTTTGAGTTAAAAAAATCAAATTTTGTAAGAAAATCGAAACTAAGAGCTCGCACGCAATCGAAATATTGACTGTAACTTATGAAGAAGCCATTAAGAGCAAAAGCAGCGTTTATCGGTGGTTCAATTTTTTTTCAGAGGGCCGAGAAAATGTGAACGTCGAAAAGCCAAATTTAGTCGAATGTGAACAGTTTTGCTTACAGTTTTCATCGATTGCAGGGTCGTGGTGCATCACTGGTAAATGCTAAAGGATAGAATAGTCAATAAAGCATGATTCCTGCAAATTATCCGTAATTTGCCCGAAGTAATCTGTCACAAACGCCTGGATTGGAAAACCAAAATTGGTTGTCGCACCCCTGCTCACACATCGTTGTTTTTGCTCGAATGTTTAGCCTAAACAACACTCTAATGAAGCCAAAGCCACTTTATTCCATAGATCTAGCCCCCTGTTAATTTTTCCTGTTTCTTCCTTTTTCCAAATCTCAAATTATCCCTTCGTGGTCAATTACTTTTGTAAGTAATACACACAAAAATCGACGCGTACACAAGTACACAGAAATCGACGATGCGCCAAATCTTGTCCAAGCAAAACAGCTTTCAAAACTTGACTTATTACTCAAAATGGCCGGACTTTTGACCACAAGTCACTGACATGTGTAACAACCTAAAGCCCGGTCCAGATGCTACGATGCATCGCTACGATGTATGGAAATTGGACAAATATTGATGCTCCTTTGTTCAGATTTTCTAGATCTGCGTCGATTATTCAAAAATGACATAAATTGGTGCAATTTCGCTGTCCACACGCTACGATGCATCGCTACGATGTGTCTGAGCAACGATTATCGTAGCGATTATCGTAGCGTTTGGACCGGGCCTAACGCCACAAAAAATCGAAAATCGAACAAACGTAGCCCGCGAAACCTCCAAAGTGGCAAAAATTTTTGAACACACCTCGTATATCTCCTGTTGTTGATTCATGAATGTTGTTGCGAAAAAGGTGTTCCTTTCTTTTGATATTTTTCGATCACACCATAAAATAAGAATTTATTTTTTCGGTTGATTGATTGATGATTGATTTGAGGAGAAATTTGAAGAATGATTGGGAAGTTTTTTTTGTTCTAGCATGTGTGTGTGCTTTATTTTAGAGGCAATTTAAACTAAGCCAGCCGTGAATTATGGTAGCAAACAAGAAAATTTTAACGATTGATATTTTGGGAAAAAAAGAAACGCTCAATCGGATAATGTGCTCCATTAACATAATTTGTGTATATAGCACGTACTAACAGATTGATCACAATTACATCTAGCGTCTGCGGAGCAGCCTGTTGTTGGCCAAATAAAACAACCGTTGAGACTATGTATGAAAATTTACAAACGCAAATTGTGGCTGGAAATAGTGAACTTTCTCATCCATGTGCATCACGCAACTCGCACAAACTACATGTTTTCAAGATGCCCTCGAAATAACCGCAAAAAAAGTGTAATCATGGAAACTACCATATGGCTTGGCCGTAAATTCTAGAAGGAAAAAAAACCTGTAGCGCAGATAAAAATATCAATAGCTAGAGAAACAACACACGGTACGTATTCCATATAATACACAGTGTCGACAACAGATCCTTGCTTGACTTTCGGAATGTAGATTACTGTTGCCGATAGAAGACAGTTTGAAGCATTCCCTCTTGTTGGTTATATTTTTGTAGCTCCGCCTACTTTTCGTAAAATCAACCAAGCGGTTCGTCTGCGCAGCATTATGCGTTTGGTATGTGCGACACCGAACACGAGACGACTCGCTCACTCGCATGACACGCGAAGAAGTTCTGTTCTTTCCGCAGCAGAAAAGTTATCCTTTCGGCGTAGCCACACAACTCCACTCAGTTACACAACATTTTACCATTGCCGCGGGCGACGCCTTTGTTCATCTTTGTTCAGCTAAGCCAGATTTCTAAATTTTGTGTAATTCAGTTCAGGTAGACTCTGTTTAGGCTTTATCTCGATCGGCTTATCGGGGAGTATAAGTGAACGGAGAATGTAAATGTGCAACAATACCACAATGTAAACAATACCACAGAAAATAAGAGAAAACTTCAACTTTAACTTCATCTGGATGTCGTTCAGTCACAGACTTAAAAATTGAACAAAAATTTAAAATTAACAGGAAAACTCAGCTTCAGACCTATTGCCCAGTTGCAGTTCGATCGATGAAACGAACCACGTCAATAAACTGGTGTTCCTACTGTGGGGGCCTATATGCGACCCGCATGCCACTGTGTAAGGACGGCTACAATTTTGTACACTTCAACTGTCGTGGATTTGTGTGGAGGTTCCTGCTGCGACCAGGATTCCCAAGCCTGCATTGTAAGGGGTGAGAGATATGCTATTGCCGTCTTATGTCGCAGTTCGTGCCACCAAACTGCAAATGCCACTCCTAAAAATTACTCCACATAATGTATCGGTGGCCGAGACCGCATTCGGGAAGCTCACTTGTCTTTCACGTTTGCGCTGATCCAGTTTTTTTCTGGCATCGGTTTATGCTAAATATCTAAATGTATACATACAGTGTTGCCCAGTGGTAGCGTAATCCTTTTCCGTTTATCTGGCAAATTGTGGCATATGCTAGTTTCGACGGCAGCATGTAATGCCGCGAAGATTTGCAATAATTATATGTGATTACTTCTACACATTGCATTAAAAAAGAACTATGGCACAGCGTACAGTACAGTTTCGATTTTCATCAATCAAACCAAACAATTGGTGCGATGTTTCTGCAACAACATCGAGAGCATATTTTCGGTTTGTGTAATTTTCAATGACTGCAGAGTCGGAAATGCCACCTTACAACAGCACGACGGAAGTTACTGATAATAACCAAACACATTTATGTAACAACAAAGCATCTGACGCAAGCGAGCAGATACATAAAAGCGGTAACAACCGCATCCGGATAACGGTTATGATCTCGCCAAAGTTGCTACTGCATTTGCTCTCTTGGCTTTTCTCTCTCTCACACACACACTTTCCCTCTCTCTTTCTCTCTGGTTTCAATCAACGGGGCAATCGGGGAGGTTCAGTAGCGCTCGAATCACCAACCACAAAGCATTATTCACATTCTGTAGATACAAGATACATCACTAGGAGACATTATGCCAAACGAATCGTGAAACAGATACCAATCGCTCGGAGAAAGAGAACTATAACAGGAAAAACGAGGAAGAGAGAGCGTACACCAAATAGAGAAAGCGAGAGAAAGAGTGAATGAGAAAGAAAGAGAAAGAAAGAGTGAGACTGAAGTGTGGAGCGTGCAAGGAAGTTCAATTGTTGCCGTACCCGGTGGGATAAACGATTTATCTTCGCCGGTAACGTCACTTGTATCTGGGGTGGGGTAACGTCTGTTAACTCTGTGCGTTCGTCTGTATGTGTACAGTATTTAAAGTTCTGTGTAACTTGGTTGGTCGTGTATGATTGTATTTCGTCTATATATCGCTGTACTGCAATGCCCAGAAAGGTATGGGCCGACTGCCTCGTTCAGTCCAGCATCGCGCTTCTCTTTCACGCGCAGGTAGGTTCCTGTTGGTTCGCTGCTATGGCGCTCTTGGCTATTGTGGTTATCCACGCGCGGCCGTTCATCGTCCTTTGCTCGCCGTCGTCGCCCTGTTTTGGTACCGGCATCATTTTAATGCAATTTATTTATTTTTGCCGTTTTCTTGTTCATCGTCTTCTTTTTCATCTTCTTCTTTTTTATTAGGCTGCTTTTTGTTGATCTTGACAGCCCTCTCTCTTCTTCGGTCGCCCCTGTCCTTTCTTTCGTCCTTATCACGCAAGCACGCACCCAAACACACACACGGCTTCGCTTACTCCTACCGTCGTCGTCGGTAGTGTTGTTTCACTCGCACCCACATCTTGACCCGCTTCATGGTTTGTTTATTCAATTTTTAGGCTATTAGAGTTTAGATACTGGGGCTGGCAACTGTTGAAACATTTTTGAATCAGTAGCTTTTGAATGTTCCGAGCGGAACGTTGGTCCGCTGTGAGTAGAGTGTGTTGCAGTGTTCCGACAGCGAGTCAGCGCAAGATACATCGCAGCAAGTAACAATACCGAACTACACCACGGGAGATCTACTCTCATAGCTATCTAACAGTTTGCTAACTTAAGCTTGCTGAAAAATCCATCCTCTCTTTAGGGGCAACTGGTTTCCCAGTATATCCCATTGCAATCTAGTGTGTGTGTGTTTATATGCAGATGTGATAGAAGTGTATTGAGAAGCCCAGTTACTACGTTTATTCTTTCTATACCACCGCGATCTGACAGTTGGAGTGAATGTGTAGTACCTCGCGTAATAGTACCTTCGTGAACGGGCGATCAGTGATCCAAGTTAAACGAGAGGCTGGCAGACATTGGCCGCTGTCTTAAATTATTTCTACTCCTACCCAAACCCGTCAATCAGTTCTGGAGTTGAGGGTGTTCCTTTGCTCTATTTGTTTCATGAAGAAGTGTGCTGCACGTGACGCCAGATTAAAGGAAGTGATTAATAGGAGAATAAAGCACGAGTTCCATGAGCTTACCGAGTGGCGTTGATATGTCGAATCTGATGCAACAGCACCCGGTGCTTGGAGCGTTGCCACCGGCTTTTTTCTTACGAGCCGCTTCGGAGCGTTATCAGCGTACGCCCAAGTGTGCCCGATGTCGCAACCATGGTGTGGTAAGTGGAGTAGTGGACCGATACTGTTGTGAAGAACATGCTGGAGTTACGCACCTATTCCATATTCTGCCAACATCACAATGAATACCAAGAATTTCCAGCTTGGCTCATGCGATGTACCAGAGATGGAACGGTGCTGTCAGCATAAGACGCAAGTTGAAGCCCTGAGGAATGGGTGAAAAACAAATTGTTTCCTGTCAGGTCCTTTGACCCCAGAGTGTTTGGTGACCGTTCAAGTTCAACGGTATTCGCTTTTTCCACCGATAAAGTGTTTGGAGCGTGCGCAGCTAGTAGAGTAGACTTACGGATTAACTTGATCTCACACAACCGGTGTCACCGTTCAATGCCGCCATTTGACGGTTAATCTAAAGATTGCTGTACAAGGCAGGGCAATGTTAAAATGCCAATAGTAGCTTGTCGGCCGCCCGAAAACGGAAAGCCCTTGTTCGCCCGTGCTCGCCTGGGGTGGGAACCGGCACGCCAACGCTTTAGCACGGCCACCAATCAACCCACAAATAGCCCCGGTGCACTGGTCGCGAGGTACATGCAACGAACAACTGCCAAAAAAAGGCATCATATGTTATGCTTTGTTTGTAACCCTGCCCCCCCAAACCCATCACGAGGAGAACCGAAAGTGATCGATTTTTGGTTGATGTTAAGCACGCAGCCTAACGATGATCGGTTTTCCATTTTCTTTTCTCGGGGCTCCAACAGGTGAGCGCTTTGAAAGGACATAAGCGCTATTGCCGCTGGAGGGACTGTGTGTGCGCTAAGTGCACTCTGATCGCCGAGCGGCAGAGAGTGATGGCTGCACAGGTAAGTTCGTAGTGTACAACCTGGGAGTGGATCACCTGGTTTAACATTATATCCTTCTTCACCTGTTCAGGTTGCACTAAGACGGCAGCAGGCTCAAGAGGAAAACGAAGTTCGAGACTTGGGGTTACTGTACGGTGCCAGCAGTGGGGGCGTGGGTCAGGCGACTGCCACCACGACAGCGTCCGCCACTGGTGTATCGGTGACGGGGGCTGGAAAGTCGGTCGTCTCGGTCCAGTTTCACGGTGGTATTCCATCACCGCCTACTGATGCAGAGAGCACCACGCATCACAACTACATGCCAGCAGCAGACGCAGGTACGCGACAAAAGAGCTGCTGCGCAATGGCGTTCCTATTCTAAACCCGTTTCGTACTATCTTGCCCCGGCAGCGGAAGCAGACATCCATCGATTACGGGTGGAGCACCTGCATACGGCATATTCGCCCAACCATAGTGATCCCGACAGTCCAGGTAAGTAGTTTTGGCTACTCACATCTACCACCGCGAACGACCGCCGTTCATTATTCTGACGATTCATTGACGGATTGATTAGAGAAACCTAATCGATGGCACAAACCACCAAGGGATGTTTTTCATGCTGTTTTGAGTTTTCCATTAAATAGTGGCTTCGCTCGCGCTTCAACTTATACTACCGATCAATTGTAGAATGAACCTAGCATGCCAAGTATCACATGGTGTTGAAGCTGTTGAATATGCAGGCTTGAAGCAATTATTTGTCGCAGAATCACCCATCCTCGATTGTTTATGCTGGTTTTTTGTAACCCCACTAATTTGATTGTTATTCTCACACCACTGGCGATAAAAGCCTGTTGCGAAATACCGCGGAAATCTGCTTGTGCATGTGTATACTGACGGATCTGTCTATGAATTTACGATGTGTTAGAGTTAGATGGTCAACCACTTTTGGTAAGGAATAAACCATTCTGTGCTGAACTTTTTACCCTAAATAATCAGTTGGGAAAAGATCGTCGAAAAACAACTTATCGTCAACAACTATTTATTGAGAATGATTTAATTTTTAGAGCCTTTTTCATACGTTGCTCTTAGCATTGATGCATTCCACAATTCGCAATGTTTTCAATAAAGCATAATGATGAGGGCTAAATTGACAGTTACAGTCATTGGTTACCAAACTCCGGTTTCATATCTATACACTATTGTTCTTGCAATAATCAACCATACCTTTCATGGATACAAATGCATTGCGGTGGCTGCAGCCAATATGTTTTTCTATAGATTGAAGAAGATATTTTGCTGACATATCGTGTTGAGATGGTCGAAGCTGATGTTATACAGAACCACTAAAACTTAAGTAGTCACATGCACCTCTGAGACATGAGCCTCATCCAAACATTCTTCCGCTGCGTCCAAGAGTAAGATGCTCAAATTGGTTTATGGTCCCGTGTGTGGGAAGAGACAATTAATTTACACACTGAACAACGACCTTATGTCGTGCAGCATATATCAGGCGTACAAATAGAAAACCGCCGTTTTTTCTCATGATTTGAGGCTTTATTGTAAAAAACTCCTTACAAACTCATTCTTCAAAGTAATTGCCATTGTTAGCCACAACTTTTTCCCACAATTTGGGCAGCTTTTGAATTCCTCGTCGGAAAAATTGTTCATCTTTCGACGCGATCCATGCATCGATCCAATTTTTGGTGTCCTCGACAGAACGGAAGCGCTGCTCGGTCAGGTCATGCGTCATCGATCGGAATAAATAGTAGTCTGACGGGGCGATGTGTGGAGAGTAGGGCGGGTGGGGTAGTATGTGCCATTTCAATGTTTCCAGATACGTTTTCACGACTGTGGAAACATGTGGTCGAGCGTTGTCGTGAAGAAGGATAACTTTGTCGTGTCTTTTTGAATATTGTGGCCGTTTTTCCTTCAACCCTCGACTCAGCCGCATTAGTTGTGTACGATACAGATGTAATGTACAGATGTAAAAAACCTTTTCTTTTTTGCCGTTCAAGGAGTTGCTCGCAAATGAAAAGACGCCATTTGACGTCCATCGGCTTCAACTCGTGCGGCACCCATTATTCTAGTTTCTGGATCATTCCCAGGGCTTTTAGCCGATGCGATATTGTTTGTCGTGTCACACCCGATAAGTCTGCAAGTTCCTGTTGAGTTCGACAAGCATCTTCTTCCAGCAAAGTTTTCAATTCGGCATCTTCGAACTTTTTCACCGGTCTGGGACGCTCCTTGTCTTGCACGTCATAATCGCCATTTTTGAACTTGCAAAACCACTCCCGACACGTTCTTACACTAATGCAGGCTTCACCATAAACTTCTACTATCATTCGATACGCTTCAGCAGCATTTTTTTAGCATGAAACGCAAAAAGCAACACTTCCCGCAAATGGCACTTGTTCGGCTCAAATTTCGCCATTTTCGCACATGAATAAGACAAAGCAGAGTGAAAATAAACAAACGAGATTTTGTGGAGTTGTAGACAGATGCCTCAACTGTCGTTGCCAGGGTTTTGCATATTTTTATCGTTTAATTTGCAGCTGCTAGCGCCGCTATGGGAAAACGGCGGTTTTCTATTTGAACGCCTGATACATCTCGAAAGGCTCCGGCCAAGTTAATCGAACGGCGGACGAGGAAGCAGTCTGTACAGTTTTCTTCGGCCGTCCAAAAACTCCGAAGGGAACGCTTGAAATCGAGTGCCTGCATTGATAGCAGTACAAGAATTGCCGAAATACTGAGTTGGCGGATGCGGTGGTAGGACGGTATATCGAGTTCAAGACGATAGCGATGCCAAAAATTTGCCACAATCTTCAACACATTTAAAAACCATTAAAACTATAGCCCAACGATAAGCTGATGCAAAATTAGATGCGCTGTCATTTTACACATCGTAATTCTTTTATGCAATGTTAATATTGTTAACCATCGCGAGTTTGGTTCTCGATGGTAAAGGTGAACGTAGTTGAAGAAGAGTGAGAAGGAAAACACTAGAAGACAGCAGGCTAAATGAAGTTCTGGAAGGTGTGTCTCGGACAGACGAGATCCACTCGGCGGTTGTTACAACCGAGAGGAAAACACTAGAGTGGATTGTACAGGTTTCCGCTTGTTTTATATTTGAGCCAAATATTGCTTAGGCACAATGTTTGATTATTCTATTCTACCAAAAGATTGGCGAATTATTGTAAAGAAAATCTTAAAGTTATTTGTTATTTTATATTAAACCTATACAGTATCTATTTATTTCATGGAAGCAGTGGGGCCCTTTCTCCACTGCTGGTGGTGAGTTGTTGTTGTTTTGCATGTTTTATTTTAATTATAGTTGTTGTGCTTGTTTTGGTAATTATTATCTATTTACAACTGGTTCCGACGGGAGTAACTCCGTCGCTTATGGTATTCATGTGGGATTCGTAGAAATATCTTGGATATTGCCAGAGATGTATGTTATGCTATATTATATATTATATATGGAGCTGTAATGAAAAGAAAAACAAGAAATCAGAAGAAATAACTTATCAATTCGAGGGTGCCCACCACTGGCATCGTCATTCGCTGGCGAACACGTTGTCCGTTCTCTTTAATCTCGGTGTTTAACAGTTTGATTCGCAATAGGCTGAAGTAAAAAACATAAAATTGTCGTAGCAATTGATGGATTGCTGAAGATCGGACTAGGTGTAGTCCTTGGGTAGCTAGTAACCTGGGGTAGCAAATTAAAACACCGCGATAGCATTCAACCATCTAAATGCAATCGCGTCTTATTTAACTTTTCGTGCGGGTGTATGCTTCATTGCTGTGTGCTGTGCAGAAATTCGATAACCATACAATTGTCTAGATTGTCAGGCCGGGTACTACATGATAAGTGCGTATCAAATTAAATTTGTGCAACTTAAATCGAACGGTTCCATCATACCGTGACATTTGAGTCCTGTGGTGCTTAACTCGAGATCACACTCGAGATTCCACCAAACTAAACGAAATTCCAATGCTTTCAAATTCCAATGGAAATTCGATACGCCACACAATGAAAGATGAAGCACAAGGGAACAAGGCCCAATATTGCGCTGACGAGAGGAATCGATTAGGAAATCAACTTCGAGCGTAATTGAATCTCAAATATAGTATCATTTCTGTGATTCGCGGCATATGAGCATTATATTACACTTCGTGGAACTACAATATTTGCTGGCAGTGTTTTACCTTCGTGGGTTTAGTTTCATATCTTTTCGAGCCACTGTGTGGTGAGTTTTTTGTGTTTTGCAAGCCAGGATCAAAAGGCCAAACGGAGGGTTGACGGTAGCAGATCGATGCCAGGAAGGAACCCGGCCCGGGAAGGGTGCTAGTGGTGGTGTATTGTGTTCGTCTCAACCTCGGTCAATTTTGGGTTTCACAGTCGCTGGAATCAATACCGGTGTTGCATTTCCAAAACGCAGGAACAGTCATGAACAAAGTAATAAAAAACTTAGCAAGTAACAAAAGACGGCCAAGCAGCAGCGATAACCGTTGCTGCTCTGTCGATGTCGCACGCTATTGATGTGCATTTTACAACCGTAAACTTCGACATTTTAATCTACACAAATAAAAGCGTCATATTGTTTGGTATTCGAAGCTGTGGCAGCAGAACTAGAATCATTATCCCAATGATAATGGTCATAATGAACTCTGATCTAAATTTTATTTGGTCGTTTACCGGTCACTTCAATTTGGCATTTTGAAAATGGTCGTAACCTTCGAATTTTTTGTTTCGTATGGCTAACTTTTTGCTTTTTTTTTTGCTCTTTGCGTATGGCCTGAGGCTAACTTTTTGCTCGCATTTATATTAGTCCGAGACTAATAACAAGGCAAAATTGTAAATACAAAACATACCACCATTGTTTTTCGAGGTATAGTATTTTCGGCATATAAAGCGCGCCAACTATTATATAATCCAGAAAACTATTCCGATAAAGTTCATCCAGTCGAAAGCTCTCGAAACGGAAACTCGAACAAGTGCCGCGTAGTATCCTTTACATAATTGTTTACAGCAGTGTCGTAATGTAGTGTAGATAGTAAAATTGTGGTTTTTTTCTTTTGGGACATAAAAGCTAAGTCTAAAGAATACTTCTTTTTGGTCCTCGTTTGTGATAAGTGAATCTTCATTTCAATCGGCAATCAAGGGTCTAGCCTGCAACAGAGATAATGTTAATCTCCGATAATGTTAATCTCTGTTGCATACTGTAACGTTGTATTTTTACGGGCGGTATTGTTGGCTCTATAGCCGCACCCACTTTTTTAACGTATCTTCCAAACCGTCTTTTCGACTCAACTTCTTGTTCTGGGACTTTTTGAAGTAGGCAAAATTAGGAATAAAACCAATTAGTTGGACTGAAGTTGTAAGATTTCTAGCTTTTTTACGACCAAATATGATACGGGCACTGACAAGTTTCTACAGCCGCACTTTGAGGTTTGCTTCCGAGAGCAGTTTTCATAACCAGTTTTGCAAGTGAATTACTTAAATATGCCAAAAGGAAGTGTTTTAAGTGAAAAATAAAAAGGATTGTTAGAGGCATATAGGTTGGAGGGTGTTGCTATTCGAGAAATGGCTCGAAGAATAAAAGGATCCGATAAAGTGATCCGTAATTACTCAAAGGATACTAAACAGTGTGCAACTGCTCAACGTACTTCGAAAAAATCTAAGATGTCGATGAGAACCAAGCGGAACATTGTTAAATTGGCCTCAAATTCGACACTATCGCTATCAAAAATCAAATCTACACTGGATCTGCCAGTGAACAGGGAAGCTATTCGCAATGTTTTGTAAAAGAGCCCGAATATGACTTGAGCAAAAATGACCAAAGCACCAAATCTAAGCCTACTACACCAACAAAAACGTGTAGAATTTGCAAAACTGAACATAGCACGTCGGTGGGACATGGTATATTTGGGTTTTCATCTGCATTTTGAAGAGCATATTGTGTATCAAAAGAACCAATTCCGTTTTCTGTTTTTTTTTTATTGTAGGTGATCTTTTCTGATGAAAAAAAAGTGTAATTTGGATGGGCTCAACGGTTTAACAGGCTACTGGCGAGGTTTACGCAAAGATCTGGAGTACTTCTCCACGCATAACTTTGGAGGAGAATCTCTGATGGTGTGGCTTGGGTTTTGCTCTGTGGGCAAGCTCAATCTGGCATTTACATCTTGTAAAATGGACTTTACCGATTATATCCAGATTTGAGAAGACTGCCTGATCCCGTTTACAGCTGCCAACCACCGAAAAACATGGGTTTTCAACAAGATAATGTTCGATAACTTCCCACCAGTTCGATAACTAGAACATGGTTTGCTACCCATAAAATCGATTTGCTTGGGTGGCCAGCGCGAAGTCCGGATCAAAAGCCAGTTGAAAATATCTGGGAAATATTGGTTACACAAATTTATGCGGATAGGAAGCAATACAGCTCTATTAATGAGCGTAAGGCATCCATTTTGGAAGCTTGGGAACATATGGACCCAAAAAATTTCAAAAACCTGGTTGACAGTATGTTAAACCAAATTTTCCAAGTTATTCAGCGATCAGGAAAGCCAACTAACTGTTAAACTTTACAATAAATATAGTCACTTGAAAAAAATCCACCCATTAGGTACGGTTATAGAAACTTGACAGTGCTATAACAGAAACATTGACAGAAACTATATCGTATTTGGTCGAAAAAAGCTAGAAATCATAAAACATCAATCAAAGTTAATCCATAATTTTGCCTACTTAAAAAAGTTCCAAAACCAGAAGTTGAATCGAAAAGACGGTTTGGAAGATACGTGAAAAACGTGGGTGCGGCTATAGAAAGATGACAGAGTGTATATGGTTTGTTGGGTCCTCAAAGTAGCACTATTAGTAAATTTCAAAAATAATAAGTGCTTAGGGCGATTTAGAAAACATTGAAGTGAATAGAAGTGAAACAATTTTTCATTGTAATATTGAGGTCGCTTCCATTGAAATGTGCTGCTGCTTCTTGTGTAACTTTCGCTACCTGTATCTTTTCACAAACGTTCTCAGTTTACCCATATATTTTATTCCCGATGAATGATGCGAAGTTTTCGCGCTACAAACCCATTATACTTTGATGCCGTATTTATCCGGCCTAGAGGGAATATACCATGTGAATATGGTACCTTTTCAGCGTTTTGATTCGTGCATCGAATTATTATATAAATAATCCCTATCGTCATATGATGTGCGAGGGCGGATCAAAAATTTTCGCGACATTTGAATTTTCTCGGGCTACGTATATTCGATTCTCGGCCATTTTGAGTGATCAGTCAATTTTTGACAACTGTTTTGCTTGGACGTGTTTTGGCTCATCGTCGATTTTTGTGTACTGCAAAAGTAATTTACTACAAAGCATTTTTTTGAATTTTGGAAATAGGGAAGAGACAGAAAATAGTTACAGGGAGCCAGATCTGCAAAATACGGTGGCTTTGGCATCATTAGAGTGTTGTTTTCGTCAAAAATTCGCGCAGAAACGAAGATGTGTGAGCTGCGGCGCGACAACCAATTTTGGGATTCCCACAAATCCGGGCTTTTGTGACGGATTGCTTCAGGCGAATTGCGTATAACTTGCAGGAAATATTTTTTTTGACCGTTCTATTCTTTGGCAATAATTCATGATGAACCACGACTTGCAATCCAAGAAAACTGTAAGCTAAACTGTTCTCATACAACCAAACTTGGTTCTGTGTCGGTCACATCTTCTCGGCCCTCTGAGAACATTTCGAATGCGTCCGCGCTTTCAATTTCTTTTTTAACACAAAATTTGACAAAGATTCTTTGCCATCCATTTTTTTGGAAGAGATAAAAATCGTCGATGAGCCAAGACTCGAGTACAGTCAAACAGTTGCCAAAAATTGTCTGATTACTCAAAATGACCGATTTTTTCACCATAAGTCACTGACATATGTAGCAACCTATCGCAACCAAAGAATTGAAAATCGAATATACATAGCCCGAGAAAATTCAAATGTCGCGAAAATGTTTAATCCGCCCTCGTACATGTGTAAATTTATCTTAGTATGTAGTAATCATCTTATAATACTCAGTTTACCTTTACCATCAACCAATCAGCAGATCAGTCACTCTGACAAAGGCTGTTGGAGTTACACTACTTGGCTTGGTTCGTTTCAAACAATCCTTACAGAAATCCACTAGTCAAGCTTTCTATTTTTGAACCGATAGCGGGAATCTATAACCAAGACTATAACCATAGCTGAACTATGACTATACTGAACTGAAGACTGAACTATAACCATAGCTGTATACTAGTATCACTGAAGTCGAGTTTTAGAATTTTAGTTTCGAAACGAGCAGAAAATATGCATTTGGTACAACAAATCCTGGCGCCCTGGGATGGAAAAAAGAAAAAAAACAGAGAAAGAAAAGGACACGGACGACAGAGACATTATTATTTTCAATCCATATGTAGTCCTCTGTATCTATTTCAACAACACTTTTCTTAAATGTGCATGTTTATGTTCCTTTGGTTTTCACATAATAGCCGTTCAAGAGGCATTATATTTCTCCGTCGGACACATGCCGAGCTTGGCTAAATGCCTGGGAGCCAGGATATGGGGAGAGGGCATGAGGCATGTGTGGGTATATCAAGTACTGCTTGCGTTTTCTTCGTTTCGTTTTGCTCGAGATTGCTGCTCGAGTTGGTCGGCAGAAAGGTCTCAAGATCAGACTACGCCGTCAAAAGACTGTTTATCTAAATTCGAAATAAATGTTTCTGTGAGAACGGAGAGGATTTTGTTCCGTGTTTCGCTTTTAAGTCCAAACGACCGCCCCCCACTTCTTTTACCTCTTAGACAGCCCTGCTGCTGTGCACCTCTGAAGGGGTTAGGAGCACCTTTCTTTCCTCCGCCGAGCCCGGAGCGTGCAGTAAATGGGATACACTTTAATTTCCACTCGAAACTCAATCAACAAAGCATCGATCTTATTAGGATATGTCGAGAGCAACTCCGACCCCGGGATGATGATGCTGATGATGAGCTCTTCCGCTTTTGCTTTGCTGACTTCTGTTGCCCTTCTGGCTTCCTCTCGTGTGCGCTGTGTTTGTTCGATTTACGGGTGCTCACACAATGGAAAATATGTTTTCAATTTGAACTGTAAGCCCTCTTTATGTTGCGTAAGCAGATGCTGCTCGGAACTCCCTACTTCATCTCCGGTTGTACGTGGTAAAAATATTCCCCGCTTTATCCTTCTCGGTTTCGGTCGGTGCTCGAAATTGAAATACCGATGTCCGTTGGTAGGTGGACGCTGGCCCCGCCGCAGTAAAGGACTATTTCATAGCTAGCCTTCCCCATTTTCTCTCTGTGTGTGCGTATAACTTCCAATTAAATTCGGTCGTGCAATAGGGAAGAGGGGTGCATCCTATTCTTGCATCCTGGACCCTCTAGGATCGATTGTTAAACGCAAATATTTCCTCTTCGCACTCTCTTCGTGGTCTGATTGACCGCATGAAGGAGACTTTGTAGGAAAAGGGGTGTCCTTTCTGGCGGAGCGCTGTCTGCCTCTCTGCACTCTGTGGCATTGCGTGCCCCTTCCTCCTGCTCGTCCGGATGCCTGGGTGTTTGGCCGGTGTTTGTGGCATCTTGCTAAACTCTCTGTCCCTCTTAGCGACTTAATGTAGCGTGCGCGAGCGCGCAATTTTATGGCGATGATTTGATGGAAAGTAATTATCGTCGGCACACCTCCGAGGGCTAGCCAGGCGGGACGGGAACCCTCTTTCCACATGTTGCGGTGTTCTTTCAGCCCTTCAACCCTTGTGTCGTCGCAACGCGAAAACGCAGAGCCGAAACAACCGACTAAATTAAAATGATTCGTGCAATATGCTTTGTATTTTTCACTTTAGACTGCGCTCTCAAAGGGGACTGTGGCTTCTGAAGAGGAGGGTGTGGTGCTGCCGGCCTCTGATCCGGTTTGGGTTATATGTCAATGCCATGTACCCGTCGAACAGTATGTCAAATAAATGTATAGCTACAACCACCAGTTAATTACACAGTGAGTACGACCGTTTCCCTCGTTCGCGAAGCGATAGATAGGTGATTCAATAAATTAGCCGATGATGGTACTGCGCTGTTGGCTATCGGTTTAACGTACGGCATCCCTCTGTCGGTTTAGCCACGTCTATTGGAGATCAATATTCAAACAGACCATGTGTAACGTCTTTTGTCATGACGGTTGCAATGCAATACGATGATTTGTTACGGGGTGGTATAATTGATTTATTTAAATTATGCCATTTAAAAATGCCACACTTCAATTATTGGAAAAGTTTCGACATGCTCATGAAAGTCGCACGGTTTTGCAGATCGCCACTGTTGTGTCGGTGTTAGTTCGAACCTTTGACCTTCGATAGGTTAAAATCGAGACGACGTCAAACTTTCGGTTACCTATCCGTTCCGTTACTTCGGAACTTAAGGTTACTCACATGTATGCATTATGTGGTTGTTGGCAGGTTTAGTGATTGTGTCACCATGAAATTGATCTTGGTCTAGTTTTTTTTGTAGACCGAACCGGTACGCAGCTGCAGCTCAATCCCTGTGTAAGCCTAAGCTACAACGGAAAGCTTTTTGACCTATAATGTCTATGTTAGCATATACCAGGATCTGACTGGACTTGAAGTAGATGGTCCTCGGATGGCCCACTGCGGTATAATAATGAAAAGGAGAAAAGTTACGCCGTCTTATTGACTCAATCCTTTTGTTGTAGCGAAGAGATTAATGAGCTTCACACACTCTCGTTCTTTGTATGGTGCATGGTGCACATACACTGCTGACCAATAAAATAGGTAAATGTGTAAAGCTGGTACAATGTGAACTGTACTCAAGCCGCTACTAAACGAATGATCACCAAACTGATATTGCACTTAGATACACTAGTTTGCGTCATTGTTTTGCTATGTTGGTGATATTTATGTCAAAAGTGATAGGTGTGTTACCGCTAATTCGGACAGCAGTATTATATGGCCTGGTCAATAAAATAGATAATTCGTTGTATACGCTGCCCTTTCACCGGACTTTTTTAAAGGAATTACTTTATTTGATCTTGCTGCCTGGTGGAACATCCAGAATGGGCAGAAGCACTCATTGCAACCCTGAGCAAAGAAAGCTTGTGAAGAATATGCGCAGCGAAAGTATCACCAAAGTACTAGGAAGATCAGTAAATTTTAAGAGAAATGCTTTGTTGTGAAAAGAAAAACAAGGAAACGCGAAGTAAACCAAGAAAAACCAAACCAATGACAGATTATCGCATACAACTTTCGGCCAAAGCGGATTCGTTTGGTTCGTCCAAAACGATTTGCTCAATCATAAATAACATTATTTGCCCAAAACCTGTCCATAGGCGAATGCAAGAAGCGAATCTACCAGAGTTAATTGAAAGAAAAGTGCCACTATTGATTTAAAAAAATTACAGACGAGGTAACAGTTTGCTGCTCAATATCGTTTTTGGGAAGGTACTGAAGGTTACGAAAAATTGGCATAATATTTTCATGGAAGACGTTATGTTGCCTTACGCAGAAGAAAATATGTCACTGAGATGGGTATTTCAACAAGAAAACGATCCCAAGCATACGTTGAAGCTTATGAAATCGTGGTTTGATGGCAATAATGTGTCAGTTTTGCCTTGGCCAAGTCAGTCTCCTAACTTAAACCATGTTGAAAACTTGTGGAATGCCTTGAAGCAAAAGTTAGCTGGACAATATTTTTCAAACAAAGATGAATTGCGGGAAAAAGTGCAGCAGGAATGGCATTCCATTCTAGCAAAATCTTGTCAGGATTTCGTCGATTCGCTGCCAAGGAAAATGCATGAAGTGCTCCAAAACAACGGCGGATACATGGGATACCGACTAATTTTGAAATAATACTAACTTTTGATGTTAGCCAAAGTGTAAACCGTGTAAATTAATTAAAATTTGCCTTATTCACAGATTAACCTATTTTATTGGTCAGGTACTTTTAGCTGCTTTCTATGATAATAATCGAATCCCTAGAATTTTTCACCTCTTTTAGATAATCTTTATCTTATTTTTAGTACTTTTATCTTGTGCTATCATTGTAATATCTGTGAATGCAATTGGTTTTGAAAAAATGATCAAATAATGCAGCTTAGATACTTTTACCCATTTTATTGGCCAGCAGAGTACATCTACGATGTGTTCCATTAAGACTTACAGATTGAATGGTTAAATAACTCCGCCATTTTGTAGTCGATTTTGATAAATGAACAAATTTTTGTTATGGTATAAAATGCCGTTTATTTACAATTCACTCAAAATGCAGTATCGATCAAATGACCGCCTCCATTAGACACACAAAATGCAGGCCTTTTTGGCATTTTTCATTTGGCAACATATCGGTAATAGACAACGTAATAGCAGCAATTTCCTCTGTGATGCTAGCCTTCAGTTCTTCAATAGTCTTCATCTTCAGCTGGCATACACTTTTCTCTTCAAATAGCCTCACAGAATGAAGTTGGAACTGCGGTGCCAGACCAAACGCAATTCGTACCGTAAAAACGTCCGATCCTTTACGCATCATGTGGCAGCAATAATAAAAAAACGAAATGTCCAACGTGTTTAGATTCGTGTTTTTGGTCCGAGAAAACATAAATAGAAGAATAAATTGATTTCTGATTTTTTTCCGTTTTTTATATTGTGTTGCTATACCAGCAAATAAGAACTTACATTATCCTCTGTTTGTAAACAAAGCGTTTGTAAAAAGTGTTAACGCTCGTGTTTACCGTCGGGTTTATGCCTCGGCCGACACATAAACGTTTTGACACAAGCGCAAACAGTTTGGCATTTGGCATCTGAAATGCCAGAACGTTTCTTCGCGCATCGTGTAGCGGCACAGGAAGAAATTGCGCAACAATAAGCACGTACAGTTTTCACAGTGGTCCAAATAGAATGATTATTTTCAATGTACAGTGCTACAATTTCAGTCCATTGTTTTACCGTAGATTGATCCATGATTAAAATGGCATACATTAACGTTTTAGAATTTGACTGATTTATCTAAATCAACGAAAAAATGGCGTAGTTATTAGACATTTCAATCTCTAAGTCTTAATGGAACACGCCATATTTATAATACATACTATGATTTTTATGATACTAACATTAGTTTTTTATTCGAGTAATTGAACATTTATGGGAGCTGAGAGCATCGTCCAGCTTTTCGTACCGAAAGAATCTGTGGTTCAGTTTTGAACTACGGTTGTGAGAAAATAATATTCTGCTGGTGTTGTTTTTGTATGCATCTACTGATAAACAAAATAAGTTTTATACCACGGGATATCATGAAATGATAATTCCTCTCTATTATTTATAATTTTGAAAATGGCTTCGAGCACAATTGGATCAAACAAAGACTGCGTAAGACAGAACTAGTTTGATAAGCGGATTTATACTTAGATTTATAAATAAGTAATGGATTGATTATAGCTAAAAATTCAATAAAGTATATGAGTAAGGTTACTTCAAAATACAGATAACATACTTTAGAGGATAGTAAAGTACAGCTGTCTACTAAAGAAAGTCTACATCTATAGAATGTCATCAAATCCTGTGCAACGATAGCTGTGAGTAAAAGAGAGAAAAGGGAGATCGATAAAGGAAGAAAGGAAAAGAATGGAAAACGAGACAAAGATGGAGAGGGAGATATCAATCTTTTCGGTAAAGACGACAGCAACCAGTGGCAGCGCATGAATTATGTTTTCTTTTCCATTCGCTGTCATTTGGGCACTTGAAGCCACAGCTTCAGGAAACGTCCACTTACATTCCTTCGCTCGAGTGTTTACTGTTGCAGCTATCACCTAAAGACCTAACGGTTACCGGAGATCGTTCAAATGGGCTATTCCTAACGCGCTATCTGCAACAAACCGACAGTTGCTATGTTGACCGACCCTGTTGGCGGAGCAGGTGTGGTTACTCCACCCGTGAGGAACATCCGATTTTAACACACAAATAGCCTACTCCGTTAAATATTGATACTACACTTCATTGTTTCGTAGAAAAACTTAATTTTGAGCCCTTGAGATAGGCTTCAGTGAATAATGTTAATATTTGTTTAAACATCAAAAAGACAGTTTTTTGTTTATTTTTCTTCGTCTACAGGTTTCGAGATCTGCGACCGATAGGTTTACGGTTGCGATCGTCAGTGATTCGAAACCGAAAGCTAAACAGTTGAAAGAAAAAAAGAAGCAAATCATTTTTGAACGACCAGTTGAACGAACGAACGAACGGAGTTTCGTTGTTTTTTGGCCAAGGACTACAGGTGCGTGGATGAGGATGATGAACAGGAACGCCGTTTCAGTTTTATTGCGGGAATACTTTTATTTGCTTTACCGTCCACAATTGACAGTAGTTCTATAACAACCTATAAAAACGTAATTGTTAGTTGTTTTACTTTCTTGGCTGAAATGCATGCACATGTATGTCAGAAATGATTTCGAAAGCCAACTTTTGCATTTTGGGACGCGCAATTGTTGCGAAGCATTTTTATGTCATTATCTCTGATCACACTTGATAGTTATGAAGCCTGTTGTATTTTAGGAGAAGAAAGAGGAGGAATCTGTCTTCCGAACATTGCGCAACAATCAAATCCAGCATGTTGCACAACACCTTTGAGAGTGGGTCTGTAATGGGTAGAGTGGGTGCATCCAGCAGACACTTAGTCACTGTATACTACCGATACAAGAGGGCACTCACTTTAGTGTTTACCATTATTTGCTTTTGTTGGCGACGTAATATTCGACAGGTCCCAAACGGCAGCGTGTATCAACGGAAACGGATCACGACACGGAGTCGGAATCGTCGCCAAGCAGTCCTCGTCACCGACTGTCGTTGTTTGACGGTTTGTCCGGTGATCGCCAGTCGCTGAACCGCACCAACGGCCCTCCGAGTTCCCCAGAGTCCGACCTGGACGTAGACTCCACGCCCGACGATTCGGTCGCCCCAGAAAATCTGAGCCTCAAGAAAGAGCGCGTATACACGAAACCACCCTCCCTGGTGACGATGTCGAATGGGCACAGTCACAGCCCTGCGGCCGGTTTTCTGCCTTACAGTCAGCGATCGTCGCCCTGCTCACCGTATCAGACAAGCCTCGGTGTCAGCAGTACGTCCGCGCAACGCTCGCCGGTGGACGTGCTATTGCGGTAAGCGTAGTTTATGAGCTCTGAACTAAGCTGAGCAGATAGCCCCTCATACCTGGCGTCCACCATCTGACCGTCCTTATTTCAGAGTGTTCCCTAACCGACGGCGGAACGAGGTAGAGTTGCTGCTGCAACGTTTTCGGGGTGACGTGCTGCAAGCCATGGAGGCGATGCTATGCCGGGACGATACACTGCACACGCCAATCAGGTAACTCATCGTTCTATTTGATCTTCTTAACTACATATTGGCTATAAATACGGCACATCCCGTTTCTTAAAAAAAAACCATACTGACTCCAGCGATAAGGGACAAACCTCTTCCCTCTGATCTCAATCGAGAATGATTCCAACTCACTGCTACAGCTCGCTTAACCGACTCCGTTCCGATACTCTATCGTGTGAAAAGTGTTCCAACACCTTCACCGTCTTTTGCAGTGAAGTCAGCATTCTCGCCACTGATGCCTTCTGGAACACCTTTCACTAGTCCGACGATACGGTACTCTTTCCTGCAGCAACAGCAACAGGCGCAGCAGCACACTAAGCGGTTTCTATCGGCACCGTACTCTGGTACAGGTTATCTTCCCACCATACTGCAGGACCCGGAACACGCACAACAGCAGCAGCAACAACCAGAACCGACGACTGTATCAACAGAAGTTGGACCCCTGGATAACTCCGACTAGGTGGAGTCCTCTGACCATAATGGCGGCTGAATGCGGTGTGACGATGGTGTACATAGTATATGATGAAACTCCAATCTCTATTTCAAATCATTTGCGAAACCACAGTAGAGTGAGATTTTGCTGATCCTGGTAGTTGTGGAGCCCTCACTGGAGCATTAGGCTATTGTAATACGAGCACATACCATACAATGCTGCTTCCGCGAACTAGCCAAAAACCATGTGCTTTGCTACACCCTCATTCTTATCACAAGTTCATTGTCTCCAACTCCGTGTTGAATGGTGGTTGAAATTGTTGAAACAAAGTGATGGTTTTTCTTGGAAATGTCCTTCATCCGTATTATAGTGTGTAGCACCTGTGCACACATGTATGCGTGAGCCTGAGAGAAATGCAGAGGGCTTGGAGTGAGAGGGGGAAAACGTGAGAGGAAGAGAATTGTACACGTACAGGCCGTCGCAAAAATAGAAATTAAGAGGAATAACAGGAAAGAAAAGAGTAGGAGATCCGGTTCTATATCATCCACCCGAGATTAGATTTCTCAATCGCTATAGGAAACAATACGCGATCATTTAGATTTCTTTTAATTATTATTAATATCCTCGACAATTAACATTCCGTATTTGGCTGCGTTTGTTCCTCTAGCTCGTTAAGTTACGTGTTTTTAATTTCTAACGCGTTCAGTTACTCGTATCCGACAGCAATGAGGACGGTGAAGCTACATTCCCTAATTGAAAAGCAAAGTTTCCCTAACAAATTTGTCTGCCTCGGTATAAAAAGATTCTGAACACTCAGCATTCGTTTTTATACTGCTTTCCTACGACTTCCTTCTATCGTTCAGCGAGGAGCAAATCGCTGCGAATCCCTGTAGTAAAGAATCCAAAAAGAAAATTAATTCATTATGATTAGTGAAGAAGCCCCGAATCGCCATTAGTTGGAGAAAGGGTAGAAGGGCGAATTAGTTATGCACCCAGCAAACACCGAAACCGGCGCATTGCACATTATCTATATCGATTACTCTTCTAATAAATAACTTGCTCTGGTACGCAGCAACACTCAGAGAGTTGTAGGCCATGCACATAAAATATGGTAACTAATTAAAATGTATAAATTACTGAAGACGATGATTCCAATAAATGACGCAAAGAAAAGCTGAACCCGCGTCTCTGTTTCCGAAAGAAACCCCCAGGCTGCCGTTGGATCTTAGGAGTCGTGATGTGTTAATTCTATGCAATGAAACACAGTCGCATGCAAATCAAGTAGATCAATCAAGCAAATCCTCTATTGAATGTTGTTTGATGACTTCTTCCACTACTGGTTAACTGATTAACATCGCCTTAAAAAATAAATAAAAACACTGAAAAATTGCATTTCAGTTGGCGATAAAAGAAAGAAAAATAAATGAAGATTGTACAAGTTGGTTTACAAAGCACCGTCAAAAAGAGAATGTTTGCATTAACCACACCACAATCGAAGTCTTAAATTGCCATTTCAAAATAAATTGTACATTGAAGTCATGGCGACAGCAGGACCTTTTTGGGCCTCTATAAAATAATAAAATCTTCTCTTGTTAATAAAATGCAAATGTGATGTGATGTACAGTTACAAAACTTGAGGGTATTTGATTCCTATTTTTTTAAATTGGACTAAGCATGAAATTGTTTCAGCAAGTGAAGTTTTGCAATTATTAACGTATCCCAAAAATATAGCATGTTGCATGTATTCGAAAAGCATCGAAACTTCGCCGCAAAACATTGTTTTAGACATTTTAACAAGGTCGTGTTAGATACAGGATATAGTCGCATTGTATTGTATACAGGGTCCTATTGAAAAGTAATGAGCCTTATATTTTTTAAGCAGTTTTATTAAACCTTTTGGCTTACACAACTAATATTCTTCAAAATAGGACCCTTGAGCGTCAATACACCGCTGGTAGCGGTCCTTCCACTGCAGGAAACATTTTTTAAACTCATCCGCCGGAATCGCGTTCAATTCGGCTGTCATAGCTTTTTGGATCGCCTCGATGGAGTCGAAACGCCTTCCCTTCAGCTTCCTTTTCACGAGCGGGAACAAGAAAAAGTCCGGGGGGGACAGGTCTGGGCTATAGGGAGGGTGGGGAAGCACCGGAACCCCCATCTTAGCCAGTGCAGAGGTGCAGAGGAAGGCGGTGTGCGCCGGCGCATTGTCGCCTGATCCAACGATCGCTGCATTTTCGCCACTGCAAAATCGTAACACACTTTTAAAACAACTTTCACGCGCGGAGCGATGTTGACTGCACCGCTGTTGCCAGTGAACTGGGACCGGTTTCTCGTGGAAGGGGAAGGTCCAACCTACATTTTCCCCCACCAGCCGATTCGGTTGGTCGCTTGCCGGACGCTCCGCGCGGGAAGGCTCATTACTTTTCAATCGAACCCTGTATATCTGCCTACGCGATGCAGTCGCAAATAATTGCTTATGGCTTCTGATCATGTGAAGAAATGAAACGAGCTTTGCTGTTTGTACTATTGTTTCTTTAAGTTTCGTACGACTTTGACTTCGTGTGAAATTTTGACATTTTGTGCTGAACTGACAGCTGAAAGAGAATGCAAAATATTTGCTTGGTATAAGAGTTAGCGCATAGTGAGAACAACAGCTGTGGCTCCTAAAGATAGAGTGTTGGTTGGCGGTGTTGCTTGATCGAGGAGATAGACAGCCATCTACATCGAGGAGCCGATGGCTTTCTTTACCTCTGCCTTCCTGTCCTGGGCGCTCTTTAGCCGGTACCCGAACAACCCGAAAAACTTAGTGAACAATTTTGAGAGCCCGAGGCTGCCCCTCTGCCTGCGACGCGGCGGAGGAAGGCTGAGACGAGTGAGTTCGAACGCCCCTCTGCCTGCGACGAGGTCGTGGGAGGGCGATCTCGCAGCGCACGAAGTGAGCATGACGCACGTTCGTTGGTTGCCGGGGAAAGAGCGGAACAAATCCCCGTGAGTTTTGAAATCGCCGTGAGTTTGCAGGTGGAAGACGAACGGTAGAGAGAAAGAAAAAGGAATAGAAATAACAGAGATAGCGAGATCGGGGCAAAATCCCGAAGTTTCTGAGGGTCCGACAGTCTGTCTTGAACTTCTGTTCTATTTGGACTTAGGCGAATTGTCGAATCGGGACAAAACCTCTGCCTATGTATTTTCTAAGTGCCAGGTGTAAAGTACCAAGTGCAAAGTACCAAGTGCTTGTGCTTCTCTTTGCATCACGTTTGTACTTGATAGAAATAATACAGGTAAGTTTGTTGGACAGTATTCAGTGACAGTAAAAGAATGTTGAAATGTTTTCGCTTTGCTCGTTTCAGATGTTCAACTAAACTGGGATGCATAGGATTCCAATGCAAAACTTGTTGAAGATGTCACCAACAACAATATGCAGCTACGCCAAATTACGACGACGACCGCTAGTGAAGAGTGAAGAGTGTACGCGAACCCAAAAAAAGAGAGAGAGAAAATATACCGAAATATAGTTACAGCCTTGCATCTATCAAGCCGTCTCACCGTTCGC
>NC_071287.1:11922213-11939010 GCF_943735745.2 Anopheles bellator | reverse complement strand
TAAAAAACGATAAATTTCTACGCATACTCCTAATACTAATACTAACTTATACACTAATATAGACAACTAAAGGCGTATCTACACTTTAAACAAGGTAACAGAGGAAGAGAACACAGGCGAGCATGGAGGTTCTAGGGGACAACTCCATTCTCGCAGGCAAAGTTATAAACTATTTTTAAATAACCTAAGCCTTTCCTTTGTTTTTTCCACAACAAATCATTTCTCACTGGGGGGCTTCATGAGGCGTGAAAACTAGCGTAAAATTAATTTGTAATGTCAAATCGTTTACGCTTCATGTGGCAGCAAAAACATAAAACGAAATGTGAAACGTGTTTACGTTCGTGTTTTTGGTCCGAGAAAATAGAAATTGAAGAGAAATTAATTGATTTCTGAATATTTTTTTCTGTTTTTTTTCGATTTTGATGCTATACCAGCTAATAAGAACTCAATTTATTTTCTGTTTGTAAGCGAAGCGTATGAAAAAAATAATTATGCTCGGGTTTACGACTCAGCCGACCTGTAAACGTTTTGACAGAGGCGCAGAAGTTTGGCATTAATCTGAAATGTCGAAAATATTACGTTACGCCTCATGTAGCTCCCCAGTCATAAAATTTAATGATCTTCCCAGTACTTTGGCGATGATTTTATACGTCGCTCCTTCGCTGCGCAGATTCTTCACAACTTTTTTTCCTCAGGGTTGCAAAGAGCTTTTGCTCATTTTGGACGTTCTACCAGAAAACAACGATGTTTTTTAGATTCACAATTGAAAATTGATTGCAGTAAGATCAAATAAACTAATTCATTTCAAGAAATCGGATGAAATGGCAGCGTATACAACGAATTACCTATTTTATTGACCAGGCCAAATCAGACTGCTGTCAAAATAAGTGGTAACACACCTGTCACGTTTGATATAAATACGAGGGTGATTCAAATATAAACGGTAATTTTTTTTTATAAATTTATTAAGTAATATTATGAACAAGTAAAACCTTCATTTTTTTCTATATAGTCTCCTTGAAGTTCTACACACTTCTGCCAACGATTTGGAAGCTTGAACATTCCTTGTTGATAAAAAGTTTGGGGGCGCGTCATCAACCAATTGCGCACGCGGTTCTTTTTCTTCATCTTTTCTCCGCCACTCCTTACTCGCCATTTTCGATTCTGGGGTGTAATGATGGACCCATGTTTCATCACAAGTGTCTATGCGCCTCAAAAAGTCTTCTCCTTCTTGCCGGAATCGATGCAGAAGTCTCTCACTGATCTCCAACCTGACCTGCTTCTGATTTTCGGTTGATCTTGGGCGCCGATCATGGCTTTCGTTTTGTACACTTTCACGCCCACTCTTAAATTCTTTGGCCCAAGTGAATACTAGGTTTTGGGACAGTGTTGCGTCCCCAAACTGTGCCTTCAAACGAGTTAAAATCTCCGATGGTTTAACACCTTCGTAAGTTAAAAACTTAATAATAATCCGCTGTGCAACGGACACATGAACCTCTTGCTCACTCATGGCTGTACTGAGGACAAAACAGACCGGCGCGCCTCACCGAGCTGGCTTCCCCTTCCTAACACATTGAACTTAATTCCCCCACTCCATCACCCAGCTCAGAAGTGCTTGCTGAGTACACTGGCAAAATTACCGTTTATATTGGAATCGCCCTCGTATCACCAACATAGCAAAAAAATTACGTAAACTAGAGTATCTAAGTACAGTATCAGTTTGGTGATTATTGGTTTTGTAGTGGCTCGACTTCAGTTCAAATTGTATCAGCTTCATACAATTACCTATTTTATTGTCCAGCAGTGTATATAGAAGAAGATGCTCTTTACTGTCTAGCTTTACGCTATTACTAGCTTACCGTGTAACTTGGCTTCGAATAAAGTTTAATTTTGCAGATAAAACGAACGTACATTAGAGTCGACATGTTTACTGTTCAAAGCGTGCAATAAATATTGTTAGAAAGAGCAAACATCGTCGTTCATCGGAAAATCGACGTAAGCAATGGAGATCAAGATTGTTTCTGTTGCTAGTGCAGGACCGGTCGCCGGTTGTAATTGCCGGATAAGAAGAAGAATGACATGATAAGCATATCACGGCAAAGGCGCAAAGAAGATGTGGCAATGGATGAAATGAATCCCTCCACTCCAGAATCATCACTCATCTCTCCGGAATAAAAAGTAAAACAATCACCTGGAAAGGTTATCGTCTCGGTATTTTGTGATTTGCTGGGTGTAATATTCATCGACTATCTTGAGTAGCGAAATGTCAACAATACTAAATACTAGTGGAGCGTTTTAAGGGCGAAATTGTAAAAAACCGGCCGCATGTGTCAAAGAGAAAAATGTTGTCAAGAAAACGTATCGTAACACAAAATAATTCAAAACAATGGCAAAACTTCATGAAACTACATGAAGTTCGAATTGCTTCCATATGCACCGTATTCGACAGATTTGGCTCTTAGCGGCTACCAGTTGTTGGCAGATTTAAAACAATGTCCGCCGGTAAACAATATTGAAACGCCGGTGTTGAAATATTGGTTCGGCACCAAAATGATTGTGTAGCTCATGAAGGAGATTACATTGGTAAATAGGGGCAATTTTACATTAAAAAGGCGTTTTTAACACTAGATATACCACACCAGTCATTTTGACTGGTCCGGCAGTTTGAATTGCAAATTTCTTCTACATATAATGTTTTGTTCCCGAAATTATGTCATGTCTTTTAATAGCTCTAAGTAAAGAATACATTTTATAAATAAACTTTTTTTTAAATATGTTAGTAAAAAAAAATAATTTTTTTTACGATTTATACCATACCAGTCAGAATGTCTGGTCCTTGTTTCCATGAAGAAATTTAGGCCAAAACGGAAGTTGCCAAAGTTGCTCAGAATGTGATCTATTGATCTCTGAATCGTTGGTTGGGCACTCCAGACCGTTGGTGTGTGCATCAACAAAATTGTTTACCGCACCCCTTTCCCTTCTCCACGCGACGACATTCCAATTGATGTACCCATGATCGTCAACGGTTTAGAAGTCTCTATAGTTTTGGGGAAAAAGTGGAAGCAAGTAAAATAGAAAGCATTTCTTGCAATATTGTACGCACGTGAGGCATACGAAGGAAATACTTTGAGGTTTCAATATTTGTGGAGCAACAAATGGGAACCATCCCTTTTTTTCCAATACTATGAGTCAACGTGATTTTACCGAGATCCTACAGTAAATTCGTTTCGACAATAAAAGTCAGAGCAGTCAACGTTTGCAAACAGACGAATTTGCTCTAGTTTCAGCAGTTTGGGAAAAAATTATTGAAAATAATCAAAACAGCTTCAAACCGGGAGCTTATATTACCGTGGATTGGTATGGTTTTCCGTATTCAGGAAAGAGGAGGCTCGAAATGCCTCAACGCCCCTAAGCGAATTGGTGGTAATGAATCTTCTTGTCCCGTATACCATGAAGAGAAGAACTGTAACAACCGATAAATTAATTAACCGATAACAACCTTTGGCAATAAGGCTAAGATCTGAAAACACTTCTTTGGTTGGAAGTATACGCGCAAAAAAGAGGGAACTGCCGAAAAATTGCAAACTGAAAAAATAGAATAACCTATATAACCAAATAGAATCCAAATAGAAAGTGCTTATACCAAGTTCAAGACATAACATAGCAGGCATGTATAAATTGATAAAGCTGCTAAGAAATTACCTGAATTTTTATCATTTTATATTTGCCAAATTTGGCGTCGATGTCACTGATCAAAATATACAGTGAAATCAGGTTCCAGAAGGTGGCCACTTCAAGTGTTTTTCAATATTCTGGACTTAGTCGGTATCAATAGTTTGATATTGTACAAGAACACAACAGGAAAAAACATTTCACCGAAAGACTTTCTATTTCGATTAGCAGAAGAACTTGCTTCCGAATTTCAGACGTCAATGCAAAAATCACAGAGAACTGAGTTTCTAACTACAAGTGGCTATTAAGTGGCTACTCCAACTACTAAGTATATTTGTAATGCATGCAAAAGAAGTGTATGCGGAATGTGTGTTAAGCGAAAAAATTTCTTATGTAGAAATGGTATCCAACAAAGTGATAAAAATTAAGTGTTTTGTTATATAAAAATGTATAAAAATAAATTTATCGTTTACAATTAACATTACAACATTACTTGTTTTATCATTGTTATAGAGTGAATAAACACTTGAAGACATGATAAGCAATTTTTCACATTACCAGTCATTTTGACTGGTCTGGTATAAATAGGTATATTGAAAACGGTGGTATATTTAGTATTGACTTAGACCGAGACTTTTAAGCACATGTGTTATGACCAGTGTAAAGCCCAAGCCCATGTGTAAATTTCTAGTAAAATTCATGTTAATTCTAGTTCACCAGAGTGCACTTGATGCACCATATGTATACATTTTATTAAAACTGCGATATGTACCGCTTTCGATGACTTTTTCGAATATTTGATTAAAAGATATAATCGATAAACGATTTGATAAATGATGGATATTCGGGAGCCATTCATGAAATTTAATTCATGAAACCCTTTTTATGAAATTTAATTGTTGTATTAAGTATGATAGGAAAACCCCCGGTATACAGTTCCAAGTTCCAACAACCCAACATAACAACATAACCGATAAATACGGACTGGTCCGTCCTTCTAAGATTAAAAAAACACAACATAACCGAACATAACCGTATTTATTCTTGTTTATCTTGTCAAAAAACAGCCTTAATCATACAGCTGCCGTACAGGTAGCTTCCACTGTGCGAAGAATTGGTTAATTAGATATTTTTGGTTTAAATGGATTGTATGAATTTTATGTGCAGCTAGAAATGGTCCATTTCATGAGTTACAAGTAGGTTACATGCAGCAATTATAGGCTAGCATTGTATGACTTGCAAGGGTTTCATATAAGTTATACAGGGTGCGCCATTTAGCGTTCTTTTTTCCTTTGGGTTATGAAAAAATAAAAGATTCAATGTTTTCTAATGTGATGCTTTTACATTTATTTCAATGGTTGATTCATCAAATTTATGTGTAAAATACAATATATAAAACCATTGTAAATATATAAACCATTGAAGTAGACTAAGGCAGAATCCAAATTAACAGCCATCGTTTCTTTAGACATAGAAAAAGCATTCGATAGTGTTTGGCACTACGGACTGCTACACAAAATGCACAAATTTTTATTCGCGCTATACATACTAAAAATACTAGAAAGTTATCTCAACAACAGAAGATATAATGTACTTGTCAACAACAAGCTCTCTGCATCTTTTAATGCACCAGCTGGTGTCCCACAAGGAAGTATCCTTGGTCCTTCCTTCCATAATATATTCACGTCCGACATTCCAAAAACAAGAGCGTGTGAAGTGGCAATTTATGCTGACGATACAGCCCTTATATCAACAAGCAAGGTAACCGAAACAGCGATTAAGAACCTACCAAAAATCGTTAATTCCTACAAAAATTATTACAATAACTGGAAGATAAAAATCAATACATCGAAAGTTCAGGCTATATTTTTCCCATATAAATTCAGCAAGCGAGTTGTTCCCCTACCTGACCAAATATCATTATAGATAATCAAAATATACCATGGTCTTCTCACATCAGGTACCTGAGACTACTACTAGACAATAAACTTAACTACCGTCCACACTTAGAAATGTTACATGAAAAACTAGACATACTCATCAAACTGCTATACCCATTAATCCACAGAAAATCAAAACTAAACTTTTCAAATAAACTCCTAATATATAAAACAATTTTCTTCCCTCTCTTAACCTATGCCGGTTCTCTGTGGTCGCATTGCTCCAAAACTAACTTCCCATCAATACAAATCAGACTGAATAAAATTCTCAAAATGATCCTCAATTTACACTGGAGCACACCAACAAATCCTTGCTTGCTGGCATCCTAAGCCTTGCTGGCATGCAAAGACTATTGTTTGAAATTAACAAACTAAAAGAAGGCCTAATCAATAGATGCAATAATTCTATCCACCCAACAATACAAGACCAAATAATCTGAAGTTTTTAAAGTTAACTAGTTGTAAGATGTTGTTAACCTCCGGGACCTCCCGTTTCGATTCTTATGGTCTACGGGACGGCCACTTTCATATTCCGTGTAGTGAAAATTTCGTGAATATTTTCATTTCAATCATTTTGATACCTTAGAATTATTAAATAGCTGCAATCCCAAGGTGGAATATCTCTGTACCCTTATGTAACCAAGAATTTATGTATAATAAAGATCCAATCAGGATAAAAAAGTTGCAGAAAATTGGGAAATATGAAAAACTTATTTCCAAAGAGGTAGGTCGTCAACTCAAACGGTACGATATTGGCAAAGCTCATTGGATGCTATGTCAATTGTGAACAGGTGGAATTGTCATTTTTGGGTTCAGAAAACCCACACGTCGTGCAAGAGAAGCCAATACACCCAAAACGAGTAACTGTTCGGTGCGGATCTTGGTCTGGCGGCATCAGCGATCGCTGCATGAATGAATGAAGAAGGAGCCGCCCCGTCGGTGGGGTACGCTACCGAGAAATGTTGGTTGATTGGATCGGCGCTACCTGCCATACAGCGACAGCCACAATCGATAATTTGCGCCCCATATACGGAAATCGAATAATTAGCAGAAGTGGTGTTGTGAATTCGCCTCCAAGAAACGGCGATTTGACACCATTGAACTATTATCTTTGGGCTTCGGTAAAACATAAATTTTATGCGAATAAGCCAGCAATTATTGACATCCTCAAGACCGACACTCAAATTGCCTTTGCCGAGACCGTCGAAAATGTACTCAAAAATACGTCGATCGAAAGGGCTACGGCGAAGCCAGCCCGTGATGGATATTTTACCAAAATTTGTTTTTCATTTAACAAGTTGAAGAATTGACTATTCAAATAAATGTTCAAGAGTTCTTATGTCTGTTCTGGCAAAACAGTTGTTATTGCGAAGAGAATTAAAGCAAGAACAGAAATCATATCTTTATTTTCCCACGATGGTGGCGGAGGCAATCTCCCATCATCCGTGGTTGACGTGCCGTTGAACCATGCGTAGCAAAATTGCTTGTTGGGTTGGGTGCAAAGCTACCGATTACAGATTACAATCGACAAGAAAACCACAAACAAACATTCGTTTTCTCCCTCTCGTCTTCTCTGAGTAGTGGTAGCCCGATCTCCGATATCTCTCCCCTACTATTCTGGAACAGGCTGGAAAGGATGTCCTGGACCAAGCTGCTAGCAGCAGTCATTATGTATTTTATCACCTTCTTCGATACGTTTGAAGTCTGCCCTCCGGTTGTTTTTTTTACTATATTCCCTCTGGTTGGTTCTATATTCGCCTGCAATCGTTTTTCTAAACTTGTCTGCCTTGTCCTTCGAGCGACCAACCCCTTTCATGAAGAAGAGTGTTGCAACTGTCACTCGCAGGAAATAAACTTCTATTTTACAGCGTGGAAACATTGCATCTAAAAGGATTTTTTCTGGTTGGGGTTTGTAAGATTCACTCTTCTTAGAACAAAAGCCACACGGGTTGGCGGGTGGTTATTGCCATGGCAGCTACCACGACCATAACCTGTAATAGTTCGACGGGAACGCGTGCGGACGGCGTTTGGCTGATTGCGTTTAGTGGCCCAGGTAGCAGGGGTCGTGATCGCTGAAGTTATGAGTTACGGGCACCCTCTGTCCTCATCAGTTTGGAAACAATTGTCGTTACCATTGTCAACCTACCATGGAATGAGATTAATTTCATTCCGGTTATGGTGAATACTACACGAACAGAATCATATATCAGAAACCGAGCAGGGGTGCTCGCTAAAATTATACAGCCTTGCTATTCTAACCTACCAACCCCCTTTTACTACAATGCATAGGTCCACGCAAGGACGATGACAAATAAAGATGATCTAGCGTTAAAATATGGGTAATCTACAATCAATAAGCCAATAATACCGAACGATTCACCCGAATAGAAAGATAAAGGAAAGTGAGGTGGGAGTGAAGGGTGTGACAAGCCTTTCGGAGCGTAAAAACGCAGACACGCGTGATGAGGTGCTGGAGAAGCTGTTTGAATTCGGCGTTTATTATACGCAAAGCGTAGTTGATTAAAGCAATAACGGGGTGTGTCATTCGGGCTTTCAAATGCGTGTCTTCCTTTTTCTTCTCTTACATCACCTCCCTTTGCCACCATTAGAAAAGAGGATATTTGTTGCCTTGCAGCGCACATACTGCCCGGTTCTTCTTTATCTTCTTCTTCTGATTCCTAGAACACTTTTTTAACGTCACCCACATTGATAAGTACAGTCGTATGGTACCGTGTCATGCAGAGAGTGACAAGTATTTTCCTAACAAAGCACAAAGTATTCTTCTATCCTAGCAGAATATGTAAGTACGGCAAGTTCTCCAAGTCCACCCTTGCCTCAACATTTAGAACACCAATAGCGACGATGACGAACAATTGCTGATAATACGTCCAAGCGCGTCCGGTCCAGCAAGCGTCCGGTTCTCTGAGTCATCACGGGTACACCACACGACACCAACATGTACCAACATGGCTCGACATCTAACAGAACATCAGTCACTACCAACAACGGGTTCTTACGGGCGATAATCAACGGGTGCTTCGTTCACAATAGCCGGTACACTGGTAAGATAAACCGTTACATAGAAATAGGGAAATCAGAAACAAAATGTAAGAAAATAAACTTGTCTTGTCCTAACAGTCGAAACGTGCGTTTCGATCTGCGTTTCCCAGCGAAAGAAACATAACTTGTATGCTCTCAAACGAGCACACCGACAAACGAGCTGTTGCTTAGCACTTAAAAAAAATTAGGCAAAACTTGTTCAGGTAAAACATCCGATAAAATTGACTGATTACTCAAAATGTCCGAAGTTGTCATCATAAGTGAGTGACATAAGTAGCAACAAAACACTACTAACAAAAATCGAATATCGAATAAACGAAAAAATAAAAAATTATCAGAACTTTTTGAACATACCTCCTACAAGGAAGTAACAATCTGCACTATCTATTTTTTTATTTCTTTAATACTAATCGTACACTAATAATACTACTACTAATACATCCCAAGATCGTCTCTTGGATCGTTCGGACGCGCACTCGTCGCGCTGTATTTCGATTCTCTAATTTCTGTTGTACTTGCGCTGTTTGTTGCAGTATCTGTGTTTTGTCGCATCCGCGGTTGCCTAGTGTGTAATTGGAAGTATTTGTTTCTACGTTCGCGTCGTTATTCGAGTGTTTTTTTACATAATTGTTAATGCGTTCTTGCGAGGGACCGTGACGTTGCATCTGTGTCTTTCCTATCATTCAAGGTCGGTTTACCCCTGGCCTTGAGGGAAAAAGCACTTGATCCGGCGACTTGGCCGTCTGGTGTCAGCTTCCGTGAGTTTGTCAACAAGCCCCGGCCCATCAAACCTTCGACCGGGTTGACATCATCTCCCGCCCCGGACCAGATGTATTTAACTGACATGAGCGTAATGGCAAAGGAGACGACTCCACCTCGTTTCTCGATCGCGGCACTTCGCTTTGGGAATCGGTCGTTTGGCTCTCCGATCAATCTGCGCCCGGACAGCGCCTCTAATATCACTGATGACAAAATTGTTTGACTGTCCAACGAACACAATGCACCACGCGGCTCGATTCGTGTCGATGCTCATGAGCACTCGCATGAGCTCAATATATACTACCAGAATGACCGTGGTGTGCGTATCAAGCTTGATGCTCTCCGTCTATCGATCACCGAGAACGAATATGATATTATTGTCCTCACTGAGACCTGGCTCGATCCGACAATCCCTTCGTCTCTCTTCGTCAGCACCTATTACACTGTCTTTCGATGTGATCGCAACTACCTGAACAGTGATAAGCGTCGTGGTGGTGGCGTCCTTGTTGCCGTTTCATCATCAATCATCGCCAGTGCACTACCCACTCGTGCTACGTCTCTCGAACAGCTCTGACTTTTGATTCAGCATTTTGGTACAAAGTTCATCATGGGAGCAGTCTACCTTCCGCCTGTGTTATGCACATCACCCGCGGTGCTTGACGCTCTGAGTACCACTATTGGAGACTTTCTGGAGCAGTCGAAGTTGAACGATCAGATCCTGCTTCTAGGCGATTTCAACCAGCCAGCTGGTCTGCAGAGCTTCCACAACCACCATTTCCGGGACCTTTTGAATCTTCATGGACTAGTGCAGAAAAATACGACTCTAAATGCTCGCTCACGAAAGCTTGATTTGGTCCTGGTCAACGAGGAACTTGCGAATGAAACGAAGGTCGTGGAGTCTCCATCGGCGCTTCTTTCCTGCGACGCCCACCATCCGGCTCTGCTTGTTAGCATCCATCGAAGTATAAACAGTTCCACTTTACCGACGCCTGCACCTGTATCGCGTCCGCTCGACTTTAACTTTAAAAGAACGGACTATGAAAGACTTTCCATGTTGATTGATGAAATCGACTGGGATAATATTTTTAAGGATAGGGACTTAGACTGTTGCGTTTTGCTGTTTAGAAATAAGTTAGTGGACCTTTTCCTTGGCTACATTCCCCTCAAAAGACATCGTGTTCAGCGTCAGGGTCAGCCACTTTACGTCGCCTTAAGCGTCTTAAATCTTCTCTGTACAAACGCTATGTTAGGAACCGCAACGTTATCAACAGGCAGGAATATTTTCGTATTAACTACCTCTACACCCGATTGAACAGGGTTCTTTACGCCAGTTACGTTAGGAGAATGCAGTCGCAGATTTATTCCAACCCGCTGAGATTTTGGAGATTCGTTAACTGTAAACGTAAATGTAATCGCCTTCCTGCTCACATGTCTTACGGTTCTTCTCGCATTCTTTCGAACAGTGATAAAGCCCATGCATTTGCGACTCACTTTGCTAGTTTGTTCAACGTTAGTTCACAGTCTGTTGACCTTGTGGATGAGGCTCTGAGCTACGTCCCTCTGGACCTTGTTTCATGCCCGCTGCCTGTCTTAACTGACTCCATGATCCTGAATAACATCGGGCTCTTAAAGCAGTCATACTCGCCTGGTCCCGATCTCATCCCTTCCTCTATATTAAGAGGCTGCGCTTCTGCCTTCGTACATCCGCTGAATGTTTTATATAATCTGTCTCTACAGCTTGGACGTTTCCCTTCTCTTTGGAAACGATCATGGATGCTCCCGATTCACAAAAAGGGTGATAAAGACTTAATAACGAACTATCGCGGCATATCGATTCTTTGCGCGTTTGCTGTTCGAGCCTACGATTGCTGAATTCTTTACTTACGCATTTTACCAACACATTAGTGTTCACCAGCATGGTTTTGTCCCCATGCGTTCGGTCAACACTAATCTGCTACACCTGTAACATTTGGCAAGCACCTCATTTGCAAACGGCCAACAATTAGATGTTATTTATACTGATTTCAGTGCTGCGTTCGACCGGGTGCCGCACGAGATTCTGCTAATGAAATTGTTAAAGATTGGTGTAAATACGTCTTTCGTAAGGTGGTTTAAATCCTTCCTCTCTCTCCGGGAAATCCGGGTGAAAATTGACGATAGTCTGTCTGATGCCTTCTCCAATATGTCTGGCGTTTCTCAGGGCAGCAATCTTGGCCCTCTACTTTTCATTATCTTCCTGAATGACATTAACTCTGTCCTACATCCCGACTGTCATCTTTTGTATGCCGATGATCTGAAAATGTTTCTGCCTGTTGATTATATTTCGGACTGCGGAACCCTTCAGGACCTCATAAATATTTTTGAACGATGGTGTATCTGCAATGTAATGTCTGTGAACGTAAACAAGTGCAATGTGATTTCGTTTTCGCGCTTGAAAGCTCCGTTAATATTCTCGTATAAGTTGAATTGTTCCACTATCCCTAGAAGTGACTCGGTGCGAGACCTAGGCGTTGTTTTAGACTCTAAGCTTAATTTTAGAAACCATTACGAGGGGATAATTAGCAGAGCTCTTAAAGTGTTAGGTTTTGTATTACGTATGTCCAAAGAGTTCACAGATGTCATGTGTTTGAAGACTCTCTACTGTGCTCTAGTTCGTCCTATTCTCGAGCACCCACAGGCTCAATGTTGCCAGGCTGCTAGCGCAGATCAACATTTATGCACCCTAGCGGGTCATTCGTAGACGTGCCGCACATGAGTTGGATGTCCTTTCTTCTCGGACGGATCCGCTATACAACATTGTTAGGGCATATAACCGGGCTTCACCGATATTGAACTTCTTCTTCTTCTTCTTCTTTGGCACTACAACCGCTGTGCGGTCTTGGCCTGCACCAGAGAGACAATTGTTAATGTCAATTATCCCTGGTGCTATCTGTAACAGTTCGTTGAGTGACAACCGATCCCGGATTCGAACCCTGGTCAGCTGCGCTGACAGCGAAGAGCGTTACCGACTACTCTATCAGCGGGGGTTGAACTTCAACATGTCTTTAACCCAGTGCAAGACTTGTTTTTATTTCTTTTCATTTTGACGCGCACTTTTTGATGTTCTCTTCATAATGCTTGATTGCTCTCGCTCCCTCTCCCTTTGCACGCGCTTTGTTATGCTAGGCTCATCCTTTAGCTTAAGTTTAGTTTAATTTTTAGTTTACACGTATGTGTCAACTAGGCGATGTCGGCCCGTTGACTGTAAACAAACAATAAACAAACAAAACAATACTAGCAGGTCCCGACGAGCTTCGTCATGCCTCATTTAATTCTCATTTCTCGACTAACCGGCGTTTCAGAGGATCGGACTTCCAGATGACGTCCGATCGGCTTCCCATCCCGCTTCCCGTTGGATACATGTCAAAATTCGCACCAGCTGCATTTGGCTCAAATTGCTTGTAAACTATCCTAGTTTAACTGAAACTGCGAGGTCAGACGAAGAGCAACGTAATGTTTTTGGCATTTCAGATTAATGGCAAACTGCTGCGCTTCTGTCAAAAAGGTTATGTGTCGGCTGACCGCAAATTCGACCGCAAAAACCGTTAGCAAACGCTTTGTTAACAAACAGAGGATAATATAAGTTCTTATTTGCTGATATAGCAACAAAATCGAAAAAAACAGAAAAAAATATTCAGAAATTAATTTATTTTTCTTCTATTTCGGTTTTTTCTGACCAAAAACACGAATGTAAATACGTTTGACATTTCGTTTTCATAGTTTTGCTGCCACATTAAGCGTAAACGATTTGGCATTACAACTTAATTTAACGCTAGTTTTACGCTTCGTATGGCTCCAGTTAAATGAGCTTAGATTTTGTATGGGAGTTCTCCTTTGTAAACCGGGGAAGGGTTTCAAACATTCACCAGAACATTTCCGCACCCCTAAACCGCCGCCTAACGAATTTGGTTCGATTTACTCGAAAACGTTACGTAACGTTACGAAAACAAACGTAACGTAGCGTAACGTCCCATACGTTACGTTACGTTTGTATGGGAGCCCCCCTTCCCGGAAGTGTGGGAGGATCAAATTTTCCTCTTCACAATCCGGAGTCACAAAACTACGCTGTGCAAAATTTCACGCGGATTGGTTTAGTAGTTTTGGAGAAAGAGCGGTACAGACAGACAAACATCCATTTATATATATACTAGCAGACCCGGCGAACTTTGTTCCGCCCCAAAGGCAATGGGTCCCCGGTGATAGAGCAGTTGGTAACGCTCGTTGCATTTGTCGCAACGAACGTTTATTGATCCAATGCGAACGCTGTTATGCTTGCCGTACTTAGCTTTGTAATCATATCGAAACGCCGCTAGATACAAATCAGCTTCTTCTTCGGGCACAACCGCTGAGCGGACATTTAAATCAGCATCTCGTCGAAAATTATCTACTTGTTGATTACTATTTTCCGCTCGCCGATTTCGCGTTGCCAACCGAGCCGTTTCACGGGCAATTGTGTGTTCTTCTTCAGTCATTGTGTTCGCGATGTTTCGCATCCTTCTTGCACTACGGCTATGTTGGGAAAGATTCGACCATCTTGGTCGCGGCATTCTTAAGCGGGTGCTTTTTTATTCACTGTCCGTTATTGTGATACTACGCTGTACTACGCGGATTGTTTCAATAAATTTTGACAGTTATAAAAATGACAGCCAAGTAACAATCAATAGCTCCAAGGTTTCGCGAGAATGAGTGAACGCTATGTATATGAGAGAGAGAGAGAAACTGACAATTCGCCAAACTAATCGCAAGAGAAACTGTGGCGCTACACGAAATGTGAAAACTGGCGTAAAATTAATTATTAATGTCAAACTGTTTACGCTTCGTGTGGCAGCAAAAATATAAAAACGAAATGTGAAACGTGTTTACGTTCGTGTTTTTGATCCGAGAAAATAGAAATAGAAGAGAAATTGATTGATTTCTGAATATTTTTTTCTGTTGTTTTTTTATTTTGTTGCTATACCGGCAAATAAGAACTTAAATTATTCTCTGTTTGTAAGCAAAGCGTATGCAAAAAGTATTTACGCTCGGGGTTTACGCCTCGGCCGACCCGTAAACGTTTTGACAGAGGCGCAGCAGTTTGGCATTAATCGTTAATGTCAAAAATATTACGTTACGCATCGTCTGTCGCCACAGAAAGACTCGCGAGAACATACGAAAGAGACAAACTCGCTGAAAACTCGCTCAACTTTTGCTGGCTGTGACGCTCTTTGTCTGGCCTTTCCCGAGAAGGGAATGAAATTACGCGTCCGTGTGAGAGGGGTGGGGTGCTATTTTTGGTTGGAAAGAGGAGACGCTGCATTAGCAAGAAAGAGAAGCCAACAGTTGTTTGCTGTTGCGCACTCTGTCTGGCGCGCTTGCTTCGGGTGAGGGAACGCTGCTTTAGCGAGAAAGAGAAGCCAACAATTGTTTGCTGTTGCGCGCTCTGTCCGTCTCGTCTTAGTATGAAAAACACAATTGTGGCTTCATTGTGACTCGACCGGAGTATAAAAAAATATCCTATGTGTAGCCCTGGGTTCTAAGCTACCTCCCTACCAATTTTCAGCCAAATCGGTTCAGCCGTTCTTGAGTTATAAGGACCCGACACTTTCACGACTTTCTTTTATATATATAGATAGAAACTAGCAGGTTCCGACGAGCTTCGCTACGCTTCATTTCATTCTCATTTCTCGACTATCCGGCGTTTCAGAGGATCGGACTTCCAGATGACGTCCGATGGGCTTTCCTTCACGCCTCCCGTTACTCCTCCCTTTCGGACGATCGGCTTCCCTTTTCAATTCCCGTTACTCATCCTTTTCAGACAATCGGGATTCTTAGTGACGTACACGATTGGCTTCCCGCTTCCCGTTGGATATATGTAAAACTCAACCGTGTTTAACCGCAAGGTCGCAACCAACTTCCAAAAAGCACACGTCTGTTCGGGTTGATGGTTCTCTGGCGACTCTACTTTATTTGCTCTTTCTTAAATTCAGACCAACTCTTTCCGGTCCCCAACCTCTCGCATTCTCGCGACTCCGCACGATCGCACTCACACACCCACCACGCGTGTCGCCTTGCCCTCACTCACACTTTTTATCCTTACATACATGTCAAAACTTGCACCAGGCTGGGCTCAAATTGCTTGAAAACTGTCCGAGCTTAACTGAAATGAGCTTAGATTTTGTATGGGAGCCCTACTTTGTAAAGGGAGAGGGGTTTCCAACATTCAACAGAACATTTTACCTACCCAAAAACTACCACCTTCCGAATTTGATTCGTTTTTTTCGAAAACGTTTGTACGAAAACGTTATTCGATTTTCGATTGTTTTGTGGCGTTGTGGCGTTTGCGGCGTTTTCGATTGCTACACATGTCAGTGACTTATGGTGAAAAGTTCGGCCATTTTGAATAATCAGTCAATTTTGCGGCGATTTATTGCTCTTCCAAAAAATGGATGGCAAGGAATCTTTATCAAATTGTGTGTAGAAAACGAAATTAAGAGCGCGGACGCATTCAAAATGTTGACTGTGGCTTATGGTGAAGCTATTAAGGCCAAAATCAGTGCTTTTCGTTGGTTCAAAATTTTTTCAGATGACCGAGGAGATGTGAACATCAAAAAGCCAAGTTTGGTTTATTGGGAACAGTTTTGCTTACAGTTTTCTTCAAATGCAGGGTCGTGGTGCATCATGAGTTGTTGCAAAAAGATAGCACGGTTAAGAAAGAATATTTACTGCAAGTTATGCGCAATTTGCGCGAAGCAATCCGCTACAAACGCGAAATCCAAAAACGAAACCCAAAAGTCGTGAAATTTTTTGAACAGACTACGTGCATACGAAGTTTAAGATCGTGGCTTGTGTGCGAATTTTTGGGCAAAAACTACAAACTAATGATGCCAAAGCCACCGTATTGACCAAATCTGGTCCCCTGTGGCTTTTTCTTGTTTCCAAAGCTCAAATTACCGCTTTGTGGTCAATTAATATAAGAGAAGACAGAAATCACCGATAAGACAAAGCACGTTCAAACAAAACAGCTGTAAAAAATTAACTGAGCATCAAAAATAGCCAAAATTTTCAACATAAGTGAGTGACATGAGTAGCAACATTCCGCCACAAATCGAAAATCGAATAAAGCATTTTCTTTCAAATCACAAATTCCCGGTGCTTATTAGACAGAATGTATCAGGTTGGGGAAAATGTAATCGACGCTTTTTGCGTGTACTTCAAAACTTTATTTAAGATGCTTTTAATGATCCGATTTGCATCAAATATGCACCATTTTGTTGACAAATTTGTTGCCTTTCAAAAAATACTTTTATTAGGAGTATGCGTAGAAATTTATCGTTTTTTTACCAAATTG
>NC_071287.1:11862978-11892213 GCF_943735745.2 Anopheles bellator | reverse complement strand
CCATTGCATTGCTCATGACTTCGTGGTTGATGCACTTATAACTATATATCTACGGGCAAGTAATAAAATGCGAGAATGCGAGGAGAATAAAATAGCCACATTTCTGTGGCTAATAGGCCCTCGCGATGTAGAAATCTATTACACATTATTCCCGGAGGAGGCGAATAATCAAAATCTATTTGCCGCGAATGAGCCCGCAATAGTTGAAGAAGAAGGTGTCGCGCAATTTGCTGACGCAACTGATGAGGTGGCCGTTGGCACCAATACACTCGAAAAAGTGATTGCTGCGTTCGACGAGTACTGCACACCGAAAAAAAAGTGGCAATGGAAGCCTACACATTCAATTCCATTGAATAAAAGGAAAGGCAAAAGTTTGCCGAATTCGAAACCGAGCTGCAGACACAGGCTGCATATTGCGAGTTTAAGTGCACAACGTGCCAAACGGACCGTATACGGACCGCATGATTCGCGACCGTATAATAGTGGGCGTGCAGAATAAAAACCTAGAATTGAAGCTTTTGAATGGAAAGGACGATCCACTAGCGAATGTGGTCCAGACGGGCAAGATCTTCGAAGCAGCCAGTGAGAACAAAGCAGTTCTGGATAGGAAGGTGCAACCCTTCGCAATTGAAACCATCGAAACTCAATCGGATGGAACTGGTGAAATCGCGGCCATGTCGATTCGGAAGGACTGTTTTAGCTGTGGAAAGCCGTTCACGTATGGTCATCGCCGAACTTGCCCAACAGTTCATGCTAAATGCTACGCCTGTGGTGGTGTTGGACACTCCAGCAAACTTTGTTATATTGGGAAGAAAATAATTTCGCTTTATAGAATAAACTCGACGAACGTGGAAAAAGCGTGGAAAAAAACATATCGTGTTGGCGCTGTAGAAGTAGAATTCAAATTAGATACGGGATGGTTCCATAGATGTAGTTCAAAGCATTGGACAGGAAATTAAAAATGACAACAATAAGGAGTTGAATGTAGTAGACTACAGCGTAAACAGAGTGAAGGTGTACGGAACAGTGAGTTTACAATGTGTAGACCTTGATAACAGAAGCATTAAAAAGGCTAGTTTCGTTGTTGTGGAGTCAAAATGCGAACCGTTGTTGGGATTAAGAACGTGTATTGAATTTGGACTGATAAGTCGCTTGAACACAGTTATCAATAACATCCCGAAAACCAAACAAGAGTTTTGTAATCACTATCAGGACGTGTTTGAAGGTTTGGGAAGGTTCCCCGGAAAATGTTCAATCATCCTAAAAGACAATGCTATTCCAAGTCTTTTGTATAATATAAAAAAGAATTCCGCTGGCTCTACACGGTCGAATTAAAGAGGAACTTTAAAAAATGGAGAATCAAGGAATAATCTCATATGTTGATTACCCGACGGATTGGGTCAGCAACATGCTGACCCAAGAAACCCAATGGCATGCTGAGTTGTGGAGAAACCCAATGGCACTCTGAGAATTTGTTTAGATTCAAATGCGCTCAATAAATGCATCAAGCGAGAACATTTCCTGATTCCAACGCAACAAGACTTGCTTAGTCATTTGTCACGAAAACGAATCTTCACTGTACTCGACCTTAGATCGGGATTTTGGCAAATGGAACTCGATAAAAACAGTTCCGAACTAACAACATTTATGTCTCTTTTCGGACGCTTCCGATGGAAACGTGTACCATTTGGTCTAAATAGTGCGCCAGAAATGTTCCAACGGAAAATGGTTCAAATATTTGGTGACATTCCGGGAGTAGTAATCTATTTCGATGATATGGTTGTTAGTGGAACGAATGAGATGGAACATGATGAAATACTAATGTCTCCCGGTTTTTAGGATTATGCAAATATCTAGCAAAATTTATTCCAAATTTTTCGCAGAAAACAACGAATTTACGGAAATTGACGCATAAAGATGAAAAATGGACATGGAACGAACCTCAGGACGAAGAGTTCAGATATCTTTTAAAAGGAATGTCAAAAGCGCCAACTCTAGCCATTTTTAATCCACAGAAGCCATGTATAATTCAAATTGATAGCTCGAAGGATGGGTTAGGTTGTGTTCTTTTGCAAGATCACGGCCCTGTTGCTTACGCTTCACGCACATTAACAAAAGGGGAGCAGCGATGGGCGCAGATCGAAAAGGAATTATTGGCAGTAGTCTTTGCATGCCAAAGATTTCATTATTTTATTTACGGCCAAGAGTTCATCGTCCAATCCGATCATAAACCATTAGAAACCATTTTAAAAAGGAACATCGATGATGTCACGTCACGCTTACAACGTATGTTGTTAATACTGCTAAAGTATCCTGGACTATCGCTTGTGTATACTCCAGGGAAGAATCTATTGGTGGCTGATTGTCTCTCAAGAGCTGCTCTTCCAGAAACGGGGGAACAACAACCAGAACTAGAGTCCGTTGTTCATACCCTTAATAAAAATGCTTGCATGTCTCAGGATAATTATAATTTGTATGTCAGCAAACTACAGCAAGATGAGCGATACTCTCAAATAGTGAAATATAATTATGAGTCCAAGTATAGAACTGACTTTATTTCTTACTTTTTACCTTGCTTAAAATGATTTCTTACTTCTACATTATCAAAGCTGACCTATTGGGGGGGCCTGGCCTGTTTTTGCCACTGTTTGTCTATAATAAATAATTGTCGACGCAGCGAATTGGCTGTTGACTGCTGCACTGCTATCGTGGGAACAGGTTGGGGTCCCGGTCGCCGATGTACCGTTATGAGCGTTAGATTTCGTCTGGATCGTCCCGGCGCATCGGTGAAGCGGATGTGGCTCGTGGCACGTGTACGGGATATGGCTTCTCGGACGAGTCGTAGGTTCAGGCTTGTAACTATATGTCGAGGACGGTTGGCCGCCATACCCGAAATTAGATGCATTAAGTCAAGGGTTTCACAAGTACAAGGAACAACTGCACGTGGAGAACAAACTTCTTTTAAAGGATCATCGCCTAGTAGTGCCTACAGAATTACAAGGACTTATCTGTAAGTGGCTCCACGCGCCGCACATGGTTACGGAAAAAAAACGATAGCTAGAGCAAGAGTACAATTTTTCTGGCCTGGAATGACTAACGACATTAAAGAGCTAACCGCTAATTGCACAGTCTGTGAAAAATTTCGAAAAAACAATCAAAAAGAGCCACTAATGCAGGACGAACCACCTGAATATCCTTTTCAGCGTGTCGCAACTGACATTTTCGAATATCTTCTTCTTCTTTGGCACTACAACCGCTGTGCGGTCTTGGCCTGCACCAGAGACAATGTTAATGTCAATTATCCCTGGTGCTATCCGTAACAGTTCGTTTTTTACGGGCGGGGTTGTTGGTCCCGCGCCAACCCCCCTTCTGTCAGCGCCGGTATCGGGAATCGAAACCATGGCCGGTTGAGCGACAACCGATCCCGGGATTCGAACCCTGGCCAGCTGCGCTGACAGCGAAGAGCGTTACCGACTACTCTATCAGCGGGGACATTTTCGAATATGGTGGTCGTAATTGGCTTGTGATTATTGACTCATATTCGGGATTCATATGTTGTGACTTCCTAGAGGACAAGACCATGCCTAGTGTATGTCAACTATTTGAACGGTATTTTGTTCAGTATGGGTATGCACACCTTTCTGGTGCCATCACAAAGTCCTCTTTGGAGTCCTCCGACGCCCTATCTTTGTTTAGTCAAAATAGTCATTCTGATTTTTTTTAAACCACTCAAAGCACTGCGATATTCCAAAACCAAGCCCCTACAAGCATTTCTTCAAGCAGTTTTCTTCAAGAGGTAGCGGAAAAATAATAATCCCCGCAAACGTCATTTTCAGGCACAGAAGTTGATATTCCGAACAAAAAAATCACTCAATTTTTCATTTTTCTAGCCGCGGATTTCGACTCATGAGATGCCCCCTCTCAGTGTGGTGGTTTTAACGGAGTAAGCTGAGTTCTGTGAAAATAATACCGGTAAAATGTATGGAGTGAGCGTCCTTACTCCGGTATCCTGCGGTTTATACCGTTAAAAACCGTATGGGCGCCGTGAGTGTTTCCCCCTATATTTTTATTCTCTCTTCCTCTCATTCCATACACCCGCTCAATGAACTGTCAAATCATTCTGCTGTTGTAAACAAAGTGTTGCATTTATTCAGTTTTTTACAACAACGGTTTTGAACAATTGTTTCACTTTTCTGTATGGCACTGTTTTTTGGCAAATGTTTAGCACTGCGTTGTCGCTTTCGATATTCCGCTTGCATCTTCGCAACGTCCGCTCCATCGTAATCGTCCGCTGTATTGTCGGCATTCAATAGCAGGATGACACTTTGTTCCATTTCATGGTCAGCTGAAAATGTTAACAGATGCGGTGCACTTTCACTATTTAGAAGTAAATACCTATCGAGAAATGCTTCCCGATGCTTAAATTTACTTACCGAAATAAGCAACAGCTTAGAATTTACTATTAAACACTATTTTTACACCGATGATGCGTAGTCGATGTGCTTGCGTCGTATTTTCTGCGGTTCTGAACATTTTCAAACAGTTCGACGTTGGAGTGCCGGACTGGATGCTACATTAGCGTGACAGAGACAAAAAAGTTGTTCGGTGTTGCGCTTTCTTTCTGGCCTTTGGTGAGAAACGAATCGGCGTTCAGATATTTCGTCTCAGTATGGAGAATATGATTGACTTTTTTGTTCGGGTATGCGACGACGGCAGCCCCGCTGGCTTCCCCGGCTTCGGGATCAGCATCAGTTTCTGCTGCTTCCACTCCTCTGGGAAGGAGCCTGTTTCAAGGAGCCGTCCGAATAGGCTGCAGAACACAGCAGGGTATGATCGCAGGGCAACGGTTGCGGAAGCGTTCGGGATGCCGTCGGGTCCAGGGGCCTTGCGGGGGCTGAGGCTGCTGGCAATGGCCATCAGCTCTTCCTCCGTTACCCCGCGGATCGCCCCAGTAGCAGTCTCTGGTCGCGCTGTATCGGGCCAGTCCATCGGTGGCTGTTGTGGGAACAGCTCGTCCACGATGCGTCCCAGCACTTCGTCGTCGTCCTCTTGGCGCAGGCGTCCGCCTGTGAGCCAGCCCACCGCTGTTCGGTAGGCGTTACCCCAAGGGTCGTCCTCGACCGAATCCGCGAGTTCCCGGGCGCAACGCCGCTTGCTATCCCGGATGGCGCTACCAAGCATGCGCTTGGTCTGCATGTACTCGACGGCCCGGTAAGCACGGCCGCTAGCGTCCACCGTTTTTCGCAAGCGTCGTCGGGCAAGCCCACAAATGGTGCGCTTTTCCGCGATCTCTGACGTCCACCAGTAAGCGTCGCGCCTGTTCTGCCTCGGTCCTTGGCCACTGCCCGGCATGGTCTCGTCGCAGGCTCTCTCCAGCAGCCTCGTGACGGCAGCCAACGTTGGTTCGGCTTCGCCGAAGTTGAGTGCCGGCAGCGAAATCGCGAACACCTCCGGGTCGAACAGGTCCCGTGGGGTCGGCTGCGATGCAGTTCGAGGGTGTGGGTCCCCGACGGTGTAGGTGATGGGCGAGTGGTCGGACATCTGTAGGTCGTCTTTTATCACCCGCCAGTCGCCCGGACCTGCGATGGCTGGGGTGGCGAATGCGACGTCAATCACCGATGGGCCAGCCACTGAGTTGCCTCGGAAGGTGGGCTCTTGTCCACGGTTAAGCAGAACGAGCCCTAGCTGCTCCATGACCGCAAGAAGCTCTTCTCCCCTGGCGTTGGTCCTGGGGCTGCCCCACTCGACAGCGGCAGCGTTGAAGTATCCTCCTACGACGACGCGAGGGTGACCTTGCACTGCTAGGGCCAGCGCTTCCAGGTACAGCCTAAATGTCGCGATGTCCCACCGTGGAGGGGCGTAGCAGGTGGCATACACTATGCCTCTTATCTCGGCCACGACGATTCCCTCGGTGTTGCTACTGAGTGGCTGTATGGGGAACCGGCCGCTGGAGTAGATGGCTACCATTCTTTTACAGTCGGCCACCCAAAAGTTGCCAACGGTGGGCAACTGGCACAGCTCCGAAACGAAGACCACATCTGGTTTACCGCTATCTGGCTCGCGGTCTGCGCTGACGCGGTCTGCGGCGCCTACGCTGGCGGTGGTCGCCTGGGCCAGGAGAAGCTGGACCAGTCGACTGTGCTGTATATTTATTTGCATTATGCGAGGCATTGCATGGCATCGCCTTCGCACACTCCCTCGCTCACCGAAAAGGCTTGGCATCGCCCTCGCTCACCAACGAGGTTGGCCACCGCGGTCTTTACGGCATCCGCGTTGGCGTCACTTTTGACCGTGATCATCAGGTGGTCCTTGCTCGACCGCCAAGCCTTTTCGGTCACTTCTCGGATCAGCGGTGCCCCCCGGACAAGCCACATGACGTCCAGGTACGACATACCGTCCTTGAGTACGACCCTTACGGCGTCTGCCCGGACTGTTCGTTGCTGCTGCTGATGTTGTTGTTGCCGCATTTGCGGTTGCTGTTGCCACTGTGTCGTACAGAACGTTCTGTGACACGTCCCCGTCGTACAGAACGGTAACATATTTTCCGAATATCCAAGCTTGGATATACGGACTCACTAACCCCTTGGGCGGATGGTGAATATGGCTGAGATTAGAGGGGTCGGGGGGGCTGCTGCAACAAGGCCCCCTAAGGGTCCTACGACGTTTAGGGACCTTAAATAATACATCACGTGGCACTCCAGCGTGACATGGGGTTGGCGCGGAGCCAACAACCTCGCCCATAAAAACAAGACTGTTACTGAAAGCTACAAAAGGAAACAAAGACACCGGAATTATGATGACGACAACTCGCTACGTATTAAAAGGACTTCGAGAACGGACATGAAACTAGGGACATGGAACGTGCGCACTGTGAGTGGAGCTGGGAGCAAGAGGCAAATCGATGAGACCCTAGCCGCGCTGCAGCTGGATATCGTTGCACTACAAGAAATGCGCTGGCTAGGAAGTGGTTCGAAGAAAAGGCGTGGCAGCACATACGATATCCACTACAGCTGCCACGACCGCAATCACATGCTTGGAACCGGCTGCGCCGTGGGTCCACTGCTGAGCCCGGCGATCATCGATTTCCGCCCGGTTAACGACAAGCTATGCACCTCACGCCTGTCTGGCGGATTCTGCCATATCGGCCTGATAAACGTTCACGCCGCTACCGAAGACAAAACTGAGGAGGAGAAGGACCATTTCTATGGCATCCTCCTTCAGGAACTGAACAGATGCCCCAGATATGACGTAAAAATCATTCTAGGGGACTTCAATGCTAAAGTCGGTAGGGAGCCGGTGTACCGCCAATACACCGGTCTTCACAGTCTACACAGAGAAAGTAACGGTAATGGTTGCAGGTTGATCAACTTTGCATCCAAAAGGAACCTGGTGATTGGAAGTACCAAATTTGCGCGAAAGCACATCCACAAAGCTACGTGGGTGTCCCCCTATGGAGCTACTTCCAATGAAATAGATCACGTATTGATTGATCGGCGGCATCAATCGAATCTGTTAAACGTCAGAACCTTTCGAGGGGTCAACATCGATTCAGATCACTACCTGGTTGGCGCAGTGATCCGATGTAGAATAACTCGCCGAAGTACAACGGGCGAGAATACCACGCAGATTCGATTCAATACGGACTCCCTGAAACAAGAACGGATGCAAGAGTTGTACAAACAGGTCATCAGGGAGTCGCTGCAACCACTAAAAGAAGAAGCTACTACGAGCGAGAGATGGAGCGCTCTAAAAACATGCTTAAGGAGCTGTGCCCAAGATGTCTTGGGCACGCGTCGTGGTAAGACCATATCTGGATGGTTCGACGACGAGTGTAGACTTGTGACGGAACAAAAAAACATTGCGTACAAAACAATGATAGACAGGCGCAGGACGCGGGACAGCGTAAGGGAGTACAAGAAACTCAGGAAAATAGAGAAGCAAGTTCATAAGAAGAAGAAGCGATTGTGGGAAGATAAAAAAATTTGTGAACTTGAAGAAAACAGAGTGCGCTGCGGACCCACAAGACAATTTTACACAGCGGTAGCAGGTCACCGAAACAACTTCATACCTAAGGCCACCTGCTGCCGCGACAAGGTTGCAAATCTGATCAGTAACCAGCCAGAGGTCCTCTCGCAATGGGCCCAGCATTTTGATCAATTACTCAACGATCAATTTACTGAGCAGCCAGAAGCTCCACTGGTGGATACAAATCTGCTCCTGCCACCAAGCATAGAGGAGACCCGAAAGGCCATTTGTCGACTGAAGAACAACAAAGCACCAGGCACCGACGGGATTGTAGCCGAGCTCATAAAGAATGGAGGGGAGAGAGTAAAGCACGAGATTCATCAAATCAAAGGTGGGGTGTGGGACAGCGAATCGATGCCTTGTGAATGGAATCTTGGCATCATCTACCCCACACACAAAAAAGGAGACAGACTATTATGGCCTGCACCTTGGCCTGCAGATAAACGAAAATAAGACCAAGTTCATGATGGCGCCACCGTCAGCAGCCCCACCAACAACATCGGCGAGCATACGTGGGGGTGACGTACTAATAGGTGATCGAAAGTTTGAAGTCGTCCCGAACTTCACCTATCTAGGGACAAAGGTTAGCACTAACAACGACATAACCGAGGAGATTCGCGCCAGGGTGCTAGCAGCCAACAGGTCTTTCTACAGTCTGAGGAAGTTATTTCGCTCACATCTCGTGTCGCGACGGTCGAAGCTGGGGTTATATAGAATCTTCGTAATCCCAGTACTCACGTACGCATCTGAGACATGGACACTATCAAAAACTGACGAAACCCTCTTAGCCGCGTCCGAGAGGAAGATGCTCAGATTGATATTTGGCCCCGTATGTGAGGAGGGACAATGGAGGAGCCGCTACAACAGCGAGCTCTACGCAATGTACGACGACCTCACTATCGTGCAGCGTGTGCATCTCGCCAGGCTCCGGTGGGCTGGTCATGTCATGAGAATGGCGGACGACGAACCAGCCCGTAAAGTCCTCTTAGGCCGTCCAGAAGGACAGAGGGGGTGTGGTAGGCCCCGTGTGAGATGGAGAGATTGTGTTGACCGGGACGCAACAGTGGCCGGCATTCCAATGTGGTGGACGAAGGCTCTCGACCGCCAGCGGTGGAAAGCTTCCTTGGAGCAGGTAAAGACCGCTCGGCGGTTGTAACCGAATTAAGTAAGTAAGTAAGTAAGTAAGTAGGTAAGTAAACATGTGATTTCTTTGAAAAAGGTCCTCGGATGAAGAACGCAACCAGAAAGGCACGTGGTTGCGGAGGACGCAAACAAAGTCATATGCTGTGGCCATACGAAGCATAACGCAATGTTTTTTGCATTTCAGATTAATGCCAGACTGTTTACGCCTCGGCCAAAACATATACGTTTTGACAGAAGCTCAACCAGTTGGGCATTGATCTGAAATGCCAAAAACATTACGATACATTTCGTGTGGCCTCAGCTATAAGTTTATATAAAAAAACTAAAAAAATATAGCTACCCTAGGTCCCGGGTCAGAATCAGCAGATTCTAGACAAACCAGCGGAATACCATGTTCAATTGCATTATGTTGAACTTGGTTACACACTGTTATAATGCCGCATACTGTTATAAGTCGCGATCAGGTCCGCTTTCCGCACTGTACAGCAGGTGTTGCCGATGCTAACTTTGGTTCTTGTGACGACAGCCACCGGCTTGGCTGGCACCTTCATTTTGGTCCTTTGTAGTCCGTCAGGCATTCGTTGGAAGATGGAGGTCTTCGCACTACACCCGTGACACTTCTTGGTCGGCGCTTGCAGACGGCCAGCGAGACGTGACGCCATCGTGATTGATTGCTTCACGCTGAGTTTTTTTTTTCATAGCCATGATATAGAAGAGGTCGGCTGGCGTCACGGCTATCACTGCATCCACCCGGGCGTGCATTCTTGGCTGGCGTCGCTGTTGTTGCTGCAGCTCATGTTGTTGTACCTGGTGCTATTGCCTTCTTCGATCTTTTTCTCTACCAGCCTGCCACTTGACTAGTTGCACCTTCGACTATTCTGTTATTACCACAATGTCATCAAGGGACGCTTGCATCCGCTGCTGTAGAGGATGCCCTTTCTGTCGTTTCTGCTGCTGGGTTGGGGACAGTGGAGGGGGTTGGAGTACCACAAATTGGAAAAGGAGTCTATTTCGCTGTTCTATGTCTTCGTGGTCTTTTCGAGGGCCGCTGTTTTACCCTAATACTTGGCACGCACATAATAGCTAGAGTCCTGCTAGGCTCTGTCTCTTCAGGGGTTCAATCATTATTTCCACTGCTAGCACCGTCTCCTTCAGTGTCAACATTCTCTTCGGCAGACGTGTCCGTTCGGTTGGAGTTGACCTCTAACATCTAAAGTTTCGACCATCTGTAACACAGTTCTCAATCTTTCAAATTGTTCGTTTCGTTTGCACTCGCCGGCTGTCAATGGTTACTGCGATACTTTGAAAACTTTGCAGCTCATTCAAGCGGAAGGAATCAGAATCTCATCTATCGACCAGAGTTCATTTAATTATTGAAACTTTTTTTGCTGTTCTAAATAATAATTATTACTTGATTAACCGATAAGGGACGTGTTTATTACCTTTACCAATCTCATGATGAATGATAAAAATCTTAGCAGGTTTTAGCAAAGCAATAATTATCCGCATTATTCTTCAATCCAATTTTTTTTAGTTGAAGTACATCTTGTTTGGTGAAATAAGCGCAAGGCATCCCATTGTTTACTTCTAAGCAAGATGTGAGGACGGCAAACGCGCATGTGACCAACTGCTTCTTCGGGGCTCCATCCGTACTTCTGAAAGAGATATTGAAAATGATGGGTCTTGCATTAATCTCTTTAGTTTGTCTGTCGTAAATACCAGCTTTGTACAGAAAAGTACCATAACTAAGTAACACCCCACGAGCGTCGCACTTCTTGTTCTACCCGCCTTGCAATGTATGTAAACAGATCCAGGGTCATCAGAAGGTTGATTTGTGAGTGATAATTCAGGTATTTTTTCAGTTTCAGGTAGAAATCGATTGATAAAGTTTACACCCTGCCATAATTTGTCTTGGCAAGGTGTTTCAAAAATATCAGTTGTTTCAAGTTGCAGAAATTTTACTCCTAGCTTAGCCCATTTGGCTTTATTATTTGAAAATGCCCACAGTTCGTAATCTTCATTCATTGACACAACCGCTTTTATATTCTCTTTGCGTATAAGGTCTTGTGCCACCGAACGGAAAGGTAGGGCACCCAGTATGACATGCTCGTCGATTCGATCATACCAATTCCGCGATGTTGCTTTCTCCATCAACACATTGTACAACAGGGAAGGGTAGAAAGTAACTCTCGCAAACATTGCCTTGAAAAGAAATACAAGAAAAATAAGAGACATTAGGATTTTTATTGAAAACAAAATCGTGAGATTACACCATTAATCTACCTGACTGAGGCGTTCCTCACATAAATGTGTAAAATGTGTTAAATCAACAAAACGCGGATATATATAATTCACAAACAAAAGTATGACACACATGAAAACTAACCAAAATGCACATACAACAAACATAAAAACAAAAAAGCTGACAATCACTTTAGATAGTTAGCATAATCTTTTGCAACAACCTTATATTACTATAATCATGCAATGTTACGGTACCGTCATCTTGAATGAATAGATATATTTCCAACAGTGGCAGTTCTGGAAGCGTTATGCATGTATAATCGCCACTTTTTATGCGCAAAATGACAATGAGCTTTAGATTCACAGTATTGATTGGTTGCGATACACACACAAACTTGCCTATAACATTGGACTGTCGGAAACGATACTGTGACGCTCCACGATGCGCGAATAAACGTTCTGGCATTTCAGATAAATGCAAAACTGTTTACGCCTCGGCCAAAACATACACGTTTTGACAGAAGCGCAGCAGTTTGGCATTAATCGTTAATGTCAAAATCATTACATTACGCCTGATGTAGCCCCCCAGTAACATTTTCTTTATAGAGTTAAACCCGGAACACACTGGGAGCTGAAAGTAAATTCTTTGAAAGTAAAAGTAAGTAAAAACTTGTAGTAAAATTACTACAAGTAAATTCACAATACGGACCTTTCACACCGGTTACTGAACGGAGGCGAAAGACAACAGAAAAGTTTTACGCCCTATCGTTCGGATGAAAACAATTAGACATCTTGGGTAGTTAAAATCTAATGGAAAACTACTCAATTGAGGTTTTTATGTATGCAAAATAATGTTAACTTAATTATTACTTGCAATACAAAAACAAATTCATAATGAAACTATTTTAATTCTTGACCCAAAACTCAATCCCCCCTATTACCAAACTCGTATAGTCGAATCGAGTGAACTTCTCGTTCTCGATTCTCGAACTCGTTTGCCGGGATCACGGTTTTCAATTGGAGAAGCTCCGACTGCTAAATGTGCTAAAATGTGTTAAAAAGCTTAAATGTGAAAGCTTGTCAAGCTCTTCGAGTACGAACTGCCATTCTGGTGCATTTTTTTAAAGAACGCACACACAGATACACATACACGGATTCTTGCTATTATCTCTCTGAAATTTTTAGACCATTTCCGCGTTTCTGATGATTTCTACATTTGATAGCGATAGTAACAGTGAGGGAACTGAAAATACAAAAATTCTTCGCAAAATATTGCTATGTAAATATGACAATTTGAATTTTTCATGACCAAAATATAAACTATCGTTGAAAATATCATTATCTTTGCACGGCGCAGCATAAACAATACAAACTAATTAATAAAATCAAAGACATTCTAACTGTGGCGCTACACGAAGCGTGAAAACTGGCGTAAAATTAATTATTAATGTCAAACTGTTTACGCTTCGTGTGGCAGCAAAAATACAAAAACGAAATGTGAAACGTGTTTACGATCGTGTTTTTGATCCGAGAAAATAGAAATAGAAGAGAAATAAATTGATTTCTGAATATTATTTTCTGTTGTTTTTTTTTATTTTGTTGCTATACCGGCAAATAAGAACTTAAAGTATGCTCTGTTTGTAAGCTCAAATGCTCTGTCCTCGGCCGAGCCGTAAACGTTTGGACAGCAGCGTAGCAGTTTGGCATCAATCGTTAATGTCAAAAATATTACGTTACGCATCGTCTGTCGCCACAGTAACAGAACGGCTCTTATCGTAATAAAAATGTAACGGAAGCCGGATTGTCGAATACGACAATCCTTTCCGGGTGGAGGGGGCTACATAAGGCGTAAATAAAGAAGTTCGCACGATCCCCTGGCTGCACCTGGTGTCCTGGTGCCGCGGAGTCTGCGGAATACGTAATGTTGTACTGCCCGCGGTTCCAGCGAGGGAGAACGAAGATGCTGACAGACGACGGCCGCACCCCCCTCACGCCGGATAACCTGGCGAGCGAGATGCTGCGGAGCCCGGAGTGCTGGCAGCGCTTTGCCCGGGCCTGCCGAGCCGTAACGCAGCAGATGCTGATGCAGCTGCAACAGGATAAGTTGTCCACGTTCGTACAACTTATTAGACGAACACTTTGCTGTTAACCCAGTTTGTTTACCTTCGTTAACCGTTCGTTCCTTGTCAATAGGCTGTGTAGAGCAAGAGCGGGACGGCGACTGACTAACAGCTCCCTATAGCGGAGCCGAGACTGTTTATACGCCTATATCCGTGGCTTCTCAATGTGCCTAGTACTAATATAGAGCTATATGTAAATACGTGCCATATGTAAATAATATACTAAATAAAGGGCGATGATAAATCGCGCTCCTGCCCCCCTGCTTTGCCAGACAGGACCACGGCGGGGGGAGAAACAGGATGGTTTTTATAAAAAAAAACATGAGGCGTGACGTAATGTTTTTGACATTACAGATTAATGCCAAACTGCTGCGCATCTGTCAAAACGTTTACGGATCGGCCGAGGCGTAAACCCGAGCGTAATTATTTTTTTCATACGCTTTGCTTACAAACAGAGCATACTTTAAGTTCTTATTTGCCGGTATAGCAACAAAATAAAAAAAAACAACAGAAAATAATATTCAGAAATCAATTTATTTCTCTTCTATTTCTATTTTCTCGGATCAAAAACACGATCGTAAACACGTTTCACATTTCGTTTTTGTATTTTTGCTGCCACACGAAGCGTAAACAGTTTGACATTAATAATTAATTTTACGCCAGTTTTCACGCTTCGTGTAGCGCCACAGTTACGCCTCATATAGCCAACAAAGCGTTTGCTAACGGGTTTTGCTGTCGGCCGACACATAGATGTTTTGACAGAAGCCCAGCAGTTTGGCATTAATCTGGCATTTTAATTAAAATGCCAAAATCGTTACGGTGCGCTTCGTCTGGCCCTGCAGTGTACGTTTTGACAGCAACTCAACCAGTTTGGCATTAATCTGAAATGTCACAAACGTTTATTTGCGCCATCGTGTGGCCGCCCAGATAGAAACCCGAATTTAGAAGACAATTTGAGTTGCTGTCTAGTTCATCCAGCTAAACATTTTCATTTTTTTACACTTCATTTTCCAGTTCTTTTAGAGTTGTGTGTAGTTGATTGGAGTTTGCGCTGACAGCTTTTCAAGAATATCATAGTCATCTTCGGTTGCAGTGTTGAAAGGTGGTTTTTGGTTGCGCCTGGCATAGTTTTGTGAAGAAACGCAATCCAAAAATGGCAGGAACTTTGGAAGACAGAGAAATCTGGAATGAGTCCGAGGCAACACTTGGCGAAGAGGTTTTAAGAATGCCTACTGAAGAGCTCATGAGCCGTATCCATTTAATGGACAATGAGATCAAAATTATGAAGAGCGAAGTAGTGCGTATTAATCACGAACTGCAAAATCAAAATGAAAAGATTAAGGATAACACAGAAAAAATTAAAGTGAATAAAACACTCCCATACTTAGTTTCGAACGTTATTGAATTACTCGATGTCGATCCTCAGGAAGAGGAAGACGATGGTGCGGTTGTTGTGCTCGACTCACAGCGGAAGGGCAAGTGTGCTGTTATTAAAACGTCTACCCGGCAGACATATTTCCTGCCAGTTATTGGTCTTGTTGACGCCGACAAACTGAAGCCCGGAGATCTTGTAGGCGTTAATAAGGACTCGTATTTAATACTGGAAATGTTACCGGCTGAGTACGATGCACGCGTTAAAGCAATGGAGGTGGATGAAAGACCGACGGAGCAATATTCCGATATTGGTGGACTCGATAAACAGATACAGGAGTTGATCGAGGCTGTCGTTTTACCGATGACACACAAGGAAAAATTTAAGAGTCTGGGCATCCATCCGCCTAAAGGTGTACTGCTTTACGGGCCTCCTGGGACTGGCAAAACGTTACTTGCCAGAGCATGTGCCGCTCAAACCAAATCCACCTTTCTCAAGTTGGCGGGGCCCCAGCTCGTTCAGATGTTCATCGGAGATGGTGCAAAACTCGTGCGTGATGCGTTTGCCTTAGCGAAGGAGAAATGCCCCGCAATTATTTTTATCGATGAGCTCGACGCTATTGGGACGAAACGTTTCGATTCGGAAAAGGCAGGCGACCGTGAGGTGCAACGTACAATGCTTGAGTTGCTCAATCAGCTGGATGGTTTCAGTTCGACGGCGGATATCAAAGTAATTGCGGCAACCAATCGAGTCGATATTTTGGATCCAGCACTCTTGCGCTCCGGACGGTTGGATAGAAAAATAGAATTTCCTCATCCAAACGAAGAGGCAAGAGCACGTATTATGCAGATCCATTCCCGTAAAATGAATGTAAGCCCAGATGTCAATTTCGAAGAACTGGCTCGTTCGACAGATGATTTTAATGGGGCACAGTGCAAAGCTGTGTGCGTCGAGGCAGGTATGATCGCTTTGCGTCGCTCCGCTATATCCGTCACTCACGAAGACTTCATGGATGCAATTATGGAGGTGCAGTCAAAAAAAAAGGCAAATTTAAATTATTTTGCTTGAGCCAGTCGCAGAATACTACTAGAGCGTAGAACGGCGTCTCGATGCTCATATATTGAATATTGTAAATCGAAAATTAAACAATAAATAACAAAATATACTTGCGATGTCTCTGTACTCTGTAATAATAAGAAATATACATTGTTATTATCGGCTTAGAATCGCAAGCGTTTTTTTGATGACGTAAGCATATTACGCTGGATTCTTCTTAATATCTCTAAAACCTACCAAAGGATCTAGATCATCTATGGAAAGCTCTTAACCTCTTTTCTATCCTTCGTAGCCTTCATCTTGACTCATGAGCAGAGTGTTTCTTTATTGCCTTTTCTAGCTGGATTGTTTTGCCGAAGACTTACCTCCTGATAAAATTCATATCTCATATTGTACAGAGCACGTAGATAAAAGTAAACATCATATCCGGAAGTTTGAAAAGACTGGTACATTTCACTCTTCTTGAACTCTCTCCGCAATATGTACATAGGTTTTAAAAGCATGCATGGTCAAAGCTATGCGCAGGTTTCCGCTATTTAGGCGTGTGCATACTCCTGACAACGTCTCTAAATTCGTGATTATATTTTACCAATAATGCTAGTCTCCCTTATCCTGGGACCGGTTGTCACGCAGCCAGCCATAGTTTCGATTTCCGATTCCCGGCGTGACGGGGTTGGGGCTGGACTAACAACCACACCCACAAAAAACCGATCCATTACAGAGAGCGACAGAGATTAACATTGTCTCTGGTGCAAACTAAGACCGCTTAGAGGTTGTTGCATATTAATAATAATAAGAATAGTAATACTAGTCTATGCCGATTATCTATTACTCATTTTAATTGAATACACCCTGACCAGGCAAGAAGAGGTAACTACTATGATAAATACATAATCACATTTATTTACAAAATTCAACTCTTTCCTTGTTTCATTCATAATCTTTACTTATCATACATTTATCATATCTTGATTGATACATGTTAACATATTTTCTTGAAAGCTAGCTCACCCATTAACGGATTGTATTCCTTTCGTAGGGTGTTTGCTCAAATATGCTTTGCATTATAGAAAAACAAATCGACAAATAAAAAAAAACTTACAAGATTGTACAATCACAACTGCGGTACCAATATCATAAAAGATATTCAAACCATGGTTACACGAACTACTGAAACTTTTAACGTAACACAAAACAGAATAAAAGATATTAGCTTTGGGCACTAGTCTCCATACATTCTATTCGATATCTCAATTAATTGGTGGATCAATATTGTGTAAATCGTTGTTCTGACCACGACGGTCGTCAGTTTCTACTTCATTCATGTTGTTATGGTTATATGCGACAGGATTATTAGTTTCTGCTCGTTGAACCCCTGCAGCCGTAACCGGCCTCCTAAAATATAATGCTGCACCAAAGAGTATTGTTATTGCGGTAATCAGGTATAAGTCCCAATTGGAAGCGATGTTTTCATCCAAGTCAAACATTATTTTCAGCGGAGTCTGTAAAGAAAAATATCTTTAAATCTAATAACACAAGATATTTTGAATTAACATAATCATTTAAGTTGAACCGAATCGTAGTGTTGGTGCTTTCAAATTTGTTTAAATGAAAAATGGTTCAAACCTCTTTCAATGATTCAAGTTTAAACAGCAACTGCAGTTTGATCAGCGCAAGAGTAACAGGTACTTTAGCGTCCACGCTAGAATCAGCGGCTAAATCGTAACAGCGTTTCGCGAGATGGATGTCTTTCTTCATTCCCAAACCTTGTTCGTGCATGTACCCTAGGTTGAACATAGCTTGGGCATTATTTTGCTGTTCAGAAGCCATCCTATGAAATAAAAAATCAATTAGCCAACCATATTGAAAAGAACATAAACCTCTCATACAGACGAACCTGTAGTGTGAAGCTGCCATTTCATAATCAATCAAAGTACCCATCCCATAATAATGATAGTCGCCGAGTTTTACTTGAGCAGCAGAGTAGCCTTGAGCGGCTGCTCTTCCCCAATACTGCAAAGCTCTCAAAAGCTCTTCTCCTCGATTTTTAAACAAATTCACTTCCTCCCGATCAAGCAGAAATCCGGCGTTGCTTTGTGCAACCTCGTAACCCATTTCGGAAAGCAATGCGTATTGCATGAAAGCCTCTTCAAAGCGATAAGAGCGGTAATCCTGGTATCCTGACATTAAACGGTTGGTCCATTTACCCCGTTCGGCAACATTTTTGAATAATTCTACGGCTGTCGGGCATGACCGCATCATTCCAAGACCCACGGCATGCATTTGACCCAAATTGTAAAATGCTAAGACATGTCCAGATTGTGAGGCCAAGCTAAAGTATTTGATCGCTAGCTTAAAATCGCGCTGTACACCGATTCCACCTGACGAATAAAAATACAAGAACATAATAGCAGAATATACACGATAGAAAGGTTTTAAAACTATATGCGTGTGGTCAAAATTAACAAGCGATTTTAAATTAATGGGTGAATAGAAACTTACTGTAATACATATTTCCTAGTTGCAATTGGCCGTCTACCCAGCCTTGATCAGCAGCTTTGGCAAAATATTTCAAAGCTTTTAACGTATCTTTACGAACACCTTTACCATGTAGATACATTATACCTAAACCACTTTGCCCGACGGGATTACCCAGGTCTGCAGCTTTTTTGAAGAATTTGAATGCTGTCTCGTTGTTGGCCTTGATGTTATCACTACCTTCCAAATATAATTTCCCCAAAAAAGCCATAGCCACCGCGTTCCCAGAGTTGGCTGCTTGACTGAAATATTGTAATGCCCGTTGGTGATCTAGGGGAATGCCTCGTCCTCCTTGGTAATGTAGCTGTCCTAATCCGACCTGTGCCTGCACATCTCCTTTGTCGGCTAGCAATTGATAATAGTCGATTAAATCGTTGTCTAAAATACCAGAACTGGGCCCTGAATTATCTACTTCATCTTGTAGACGAATTCTGTGCACAGCAGAGCCACCGGAAAACGTAACCTGAGATGCCACATTTGTGGCCACTTTTCTATAGTAGTCTAGCGCCGTTTCACAGCTATTAGGAACACCTACGCCTGCCCAATAACGATAGCCCAACGCCATTTGTGCCCATGAATTTTCTCCAGCAGCAGCCATTGTATAGTGCAACATTGCCTTTGCTTGACTTACATTAAATCCTATACCGGATGCATACATAAATCCTAATCCCATATGCGCATCTGGCAAACCTTCTTCAGCAAGTTCTTGAAACGATGTTCTAGCTGACTCGATATCTAGAGATACGGGATTTCCGAGTAATTGGCCCCAAGCTACATGACTCCTAGCGATTGAATGACCCTTTCCAGCAGCTTCAACCATTAGCTTATGCCCTAGTACGCGATCTACTTTGGTTTTATTAAGAACCATCATTGCACGCTCATAAATTTGATCTGCGTCATTAACTTCTAGTTTCGGTGGAATTTCATTTGCTAAACTTCCAGCTGAATGCTTCCTGCTATCGATTTCTTCGATTTCTTTCGCTATTTTCTGTATCATTCGTTTTTGATTTTCAAGAATATCGAAAAGCATGTCGGGAACCTTTTTACCATCCTTTTCCTTGCTGAAATCGGCAACTACCAATTTGATAGTATCAAATTCAATTTTCCCTACAGGATTTTCGAGATCAACTTTGTTAACACTGTTCTGAACCCTCTCTTGAACTTCCACCAACTCCTTTTCTGGTTTCCGTTGCTTGCCAATATTTTTAGGTTGTGTATGTGGTTTTCCTTCTTTCATTTGAGCAGATTCAGTTGATTGATGCAATTGATGTTGCGGATCGGTGTTTGGTTCTTGGTATGCGGCATTAATTTTATATGATATAAGAATTAATGCAAATGCTATCAAAAGTTTCGAACGGCAGCACATGGTATAAACTTTCATGGATTTTGCGAATATAGTTCGATTTTAAACTTTGTTAAACTGCGTTGAATTACGACTTTAAATATTACACGATTGGCTATTAATAAACACAATGGACAAGAAACAGAATACAGATTGCTTCATAAAATGCAAATTTGTTTATGTATTGCTCAATGCTATTGCCACAAATTATTATATTAGCTTCAATAGGAATGTTCAATGAAATCGCTTTAGGAGTATGATAATTTTCCTTCGTGATTGACGCTTCACTGTTATGAAAAATTACGTGTCCTTGTTGACGCTACGGCAAATAAACAACGACGTACAATTCTACGTATACACTTTAATGACTGTTTATACGCTTATATCCGAGGCTTGTGAATGTTCGTAGATCTATAGGCCTCCACACACGGCCGACGTTAATTACCTTACGACGCGTCACTTTTTCGGACGTTTCACACCGGTTGAGAGACAACAGAAATTTTTTCGCCATTACTGGGGGGCTACATGAGGCGTAACGTTTTTGACATTACAGATTAATGCCAAACTGCTGCGCATCTGACAAAATGTTTACGGGTCGGCCGAGGCGTAAACCCGAGCGTAAATATTTTTTGCATACAATTTCCTTAGAAACAGAGGATAGTATATGTTCTTACGTGCTGGTATAGCAACAAAATCGAAAAAAATTAAAAAAATATTCAGAAATAAATTTATTTCTCTTCTATTTCTATTTTTTCGGACCATAAACACGAACGTAAACACGTTTGATATTTCGTTTTTATATTTTTGCTGCCACACGAAGCGTAAACGGTTTGACATTACAAATTAATTTTACTCTAGTTTTCACGCCTCATGTAGCCCCCCAGTTAGAAAACAATTAGATATCTTGGGTAGTCAAAACCTAATCGAAGACTACTCAATTAAGATTTGTTTGTATGCAAAATAATTTTAACTTAATTATTACTTGTAATACAAACACAAATTCATCATGAAACTATTTTTATTATCGACCCAAAACTCAATGTCTTGAACTTGCGAATATAAACACAACTAATCTGTCAAGAGAAAAAATGTGGCGAAATTTAAAGCCCGGTCTACACGCTACGATAACGATGCGATAACCGGCGAAATGACGTCTCCGGAGACGTCATTAATGTCACTGACGCAGATCTACAAATCTGAACAAACGAGCATCAATTTGTGAACAAATTTCAAACCAGTGCCAGTTCGTCGGTTGACTTGTTGATGTTTTGTTTTGGCCTCTTATTTATATTTTAGACGTTTCGTCAACGTTTGCGTAAGTGTTTACCTGAATTTATAAAAATTTACGAAAGTCTGCCATGTCTTTGGAAACTAAAAAATAAAATATATAGTGATCGCAATAAAAAGGCGGAGGCATACGATGCCATTTAAAAGCCATTTCCTCGACACTGTAACCTCTTCGCACGTTCTTTTTTCGCTTTTTAACCGAAAAGCACAATGCTAAGGCAAACCAACACAGTGTTGCTTCCATGGCTGTTTCCATTTAACTGACAACGGTAGATCCGTTGCTTCAAACAAAATCGTAGCGTCTGGTCTGGTGTCGTCAGCGGAGTGACGAAGACCATCCGTTTTGGCGTACGCGTCGTCAGCGCGCCGTAGATGTGAAAGCTCGTGGCTCCTTGGGTTATCTTACGGTAACTGTATCTTCTGCTAGCCTTATCTACCTCTGCCATTCGAAGGCTGCTTAATGTGTTCGTTTAAATGACCTGCAAATCATCAGTGGACCGGCCTTTAAGGCCGGTCTACACGCTGCGATCTGCAATGCAATATCGCATGAAGTGACATCTCCGGAGACGTCATAAATGTCACTGCCGCGGGTAGAAATCTGAAGACTCGACATGCAATTTGTGAACAAATTTCAAAACAGGGTCAGGGACCGACAAGGTTGGACATGTTGGAATCAGCCATGGAAGCAACACTGTGTTGGTTTGCCTTAACATTGTGCTTTTCGGTTAAAAAGCGAAAAAAGAACGTGCGAAGAGGTTACAGTGTCGAGGAAATTGCTTTTAAATGGCATCGTATGCCTCCGCCTTTTTATTCCGATCACTATATTTTTTATTTTTTTGTTGCCAAAGACATGGCAGACTTTCGTAAATTTTTATAAATTCAATTAAAAACACTTTCGCGAACGTTGACGAAGCGTCCAAAATATAAATAAGAGGCCAAAACAAAACATCAACAAGTCAACCGACAAACTGACCCTGTTTTGAAATTTGTTCACAAATTGCATGTCGAGTCTTCAGATTTCCACCCGCGGCAGTGACATTTATGACGTCTCCGGAGATGTCACTTCATGCGATATTGCATTGCAGATCGCAGCGTGTAGAGCGGCCTTTAGAAAGGCCTATAATAATTTTTTTTTTCTAAACAGAGGCTTTTTTTTGCAGTTTACACTATTAAGGCCTTTGCACATCAAAGAAACACAATTAGAAAAAAAATTCAGAAATCAATTAATTTCTCTTCTATTTCTATTTTCTTGGACCAACAACACGAACGTAAACACGTTTGACATTTCGTTTTTAAATTTTTGCTGCCACACGAAGCGTAAACGTTTTGACGTTATAAATTAATTTATATAATATATATATAATTTTAATTTATTTTACGCTAGTTTTCACGCTTCGTGTAGCCGCCTAGTTACAGATTAATGCCGAACTGCTGCGCTTCTGTCAAAACGTATATGTTTTTGGCCGAGGCGTATAAAATTTGGCATCACAAATTAATGTTTCGCTAGTTTTTACGCTTCGTGTGGCCTCCCAGATAGAAGACAACGCGGTTTTGACGTTACTTTACGTGCCAAGATTTTCTTTCCAAAATTTCAGTCGGCGGTCTGATTAAGCCTTTAATGCTACGCACATTCAGAAGCGGATATAAACGTGTAAACAGATTCGACTCCGCCAAGGAGCTGTCAGTCTGTCGCGTTTCCGCTCTTGCTCTAGACAGCCGATGAACGTTGACAGTGTCAACAGTGTTAAAGTGTTAACAAAGTTAACAAAGTGTTCACCAAATAAAGTTGTGCAAACTTGGCCAACGAAACTTTGCAAGGACACATTCGTTTATGTAATCTAAAATAACATTTATGTAATCCAATCCAAAGATCGAATATAGAAAGATTACATTAGTTATGGCACAAAAACAGGTACGCGTAGAATAGTCGGTTTTGTTACTATGGTTTTAGTATTGATACGTTCATGTATAAAATACATATTTCTTTTAAGGACGATGAGTTCATTCCATTAAATAAACGTAGAATCAATCATTCGACACAAGGCAATCAACACATTGTTGCAGCATTGGTAAGTACGATAACAAAAATTATTGTTGCTGTGTATTGCGGTAAATATTTTAAAGTCAGTTGCTAGCACAGAACCTACTGTAGAGTTCGATCAATTAGTACTCGGGGGTGGAACACGACCGTTTACTTTCTTGTTCCCCAGATGATTAGTCTTCCATTGTACTTTACGAGCATTCCTGAGTTCAACTTTCACAGCGAATGGAAAGGCTCCCGAGCGATCACTCACGTTATAAGGCTGTTTATAGCGAGAAGCATTTTGACAGCCGAACCGCGTGGTTGCGAGTAGTGAAAAAGAGTCGCGAAAAAAAATAAGAAAAGGGTATGTCTGCAGCCGCAGACGATGAGGAAGAGGACGAGATGCTAACGGCCTGCGATGGGCTGGAGCTGGGATCTCCTCCGAGCAAGAGAAGGCCGCCGTGGAGAAATTCCACGCCGACCACAACCATCGAACCACTCAGTGGGCAGGAGATGGCATTCATGGCGTACACAAAGGCCGACCTCAAGGCCAACTTCAAGGCCGACTTCAAGGACCAGATTGACGCGATAAATGCGAGCTTCGTGGCCGAACGAGAGGAACAAAAAGCAATGCAACGCACCATGGAGGGACTGCGACGGGCAATGGAACTGTTCACCACTACTGTCCAGATGCAGCACACTCTGCCCGCCGCGCAACCGGGCCTGCCCGCGGCACCACCAGTGCACCACCAACAGCAGCACGACAGTGCAATACCGACAACGCTGTACCAACGGCTGGAAGCAGCACGCGCACTGGAGGAGCCCGGCACCGGTCAATGCAAACAGCAGGCTCAGTTCCACCATCAGTGGATGGAGAAGCGCAGCAAGCGGCAGCTCCAGCGCGAGAAGGCCGAAAGGAAGAGGAAGGAGGAGGAGCTGCAGCAACGAGGACACAGCGGCAGCAAGCGAAGCGGCAACAACAGCATCAACCGCAAAACCGGCCACAACAGCTGATACAGCGGCAACAACAACCGCAACCGCGGCAACAACAGCAGCAGCAACAGCGAGCAGCCCCACCAGACGCTGTAAGGGTCGAATCCAAGGGCAACATGACGTACCTGGACGTCATGCTGCTTTTCCGGAGGCACCGGAAATAATGAAAGTAACCGAAAAGACATGGCGGTCCAGCAAGAACCACCTGATGCTGACGGTTAAAAGCGACGCCAATGCGGCCGAAAGGACCGCGGTGGACAACATCGTTGGCGAGAAGGCCACACCAGTGGTTCTCACTACCATGGCCACGCTCCGCATAAAAGGAGTAGACATGTGCGCCGACAAAGAGGAAGTAGCCGAATCGCTGGCGAACGTCGCCGGTATTGGAACACCCGCGACGGACGTCAGCCTCCGCCGCATGTACGACGGGCTGCAAAGGGCCAACGTCAGGGTCCCAGCAAATGTGGTGGCTGTCCTGACAAAGGACAAAGTGGTCATTGGAATGACCCGCTGCGCAGTTCGTGAGGCTGACCCCATCCCGGCCAGCCAGAAACGCTGTTAGCGCTGCCTCGGGAGGGGCCACAGAACCAGCAAGTGCACGGGACCGGACCGCTCCGGCTGCTGCCTGCGATGCAGCAGCAAGGAGCACCGGCGAAACAGCTGCACGGCCGAAGCCCCTAAGTGTGTCGTATGCTCTGGCGCACACAAAACGGGCGCGGTAGTGTGCGAGGACAATGCCATGCAATGCCTCGCATAATGCAGCTAAATATGCAGCACTGTCGGGTGGTCCAGCTTCTCCTGGCCCAGGCGACCACCGCCAGCGTAGACGCAGCTGACCGCGAACCCGTTCAAAAAGAGTTCAACTTTCTGTCGAGCAAATCTTTCTGCGGCGGCAGACGAAGCGCAATGTAACGTTTTTGGTATTTCAGATTAATGCCAGACTGCTGCGCTTCTGTCAAAACGTGTATGTGTCGGCCGACCGCAAATCTGACCGCAAAACCCGCTAGAAAACGCTTTGTTTACAAACAGAGGGTAAAATAAGCTCTTATGTGCTGGTGTATCAACAAACAGAAGTTGTAGCGGCGTGGCGTCGGCAATCTTGGCCCGCGAAGGTGGGCCAAATAGGATTGTTGTCGCGTCGTCCGCACAAAAAGGAAGGGAGTGGAAAGGGGGTTGGCGGATGGGAATTTTCGCGGGTAGCAACGACTAGAGCGGGTCCCGCACTGAGGCGTTTGCCGGTCTCCGCATGGAAGCTTGGCCGCGGGTGGAGGGAATTCCGGTTGGTTAGGTCTTTGGAGTATGGAAGAGGGTTTGGCCTGTCACTACCTAACTACGTAATATGTGAATGAGGACATACGCAAGGTATCGTTAATAACTGACTTACCTTTATTCTAAGGTTTCTTAGGTTTAACACATCGCTCAATTGAAATGTTGTAACTTTTCACCAGGAAAACTGGACACGAGTAAGTGTTCTTTTTAAGAATGCTCTTTATTACACACCAAGCGGTGTGCGCCGAGGACAACCTCTCGCACCCGCGTTTACACTTATAATAATCATTATGGATATACCGGAGAGCCACGAAGTCGGCTCTTTGTGCTGTACTCAGCATAAGCGATCATCGACCCGATGGCGTGATCGCACTTATGCTGAGTCGCCTAGGTGTTGCTATGTCGAGCACAAACGGTCATTGTCCGGGTGGCGTGATCGCGTTTGTGCTGACTTCTGAGGTTTGCTGCAGTGCGTGGGCATGTATCCACCACACGCCCTTTCTTATTGTTATTTAAAAATTAACCTATAGTTTAATTTTTAAATGTGCGGTGTTATATTGAAAAAAAAAAATGTTTGCTTGGATGAATTGATAGTTAAGTTCTAACGTAAGAACTTGGAAGAATGAAAGATTTGTTTACATCTGTGATGTCTCTCCTTCTCCTTTCTTTTTTCTTTTTTTTTTTTTTTAGGTATTATTCAATCGTATTTATATTGGATTGGTTTTGGTGGTTTTGCTAACACTGTTTATTTTTAATTTATCTAAGAGTGCTTTTGCTTTATTGCAAGCTGATTGTATCCTTTGTCACGTATGAATCTGTGTTATAAAGAGGATCTATTGCCATAGACGAGGTATTTGTAAGCTGGGATGGTTTCCCGGAAACTAGTTCGAACGGGAAATAATTTTGTTCCGAATGTAGAGTTGTGTTGTAATAGAAAATGTATAATGGTAACCAATCATGCTGCTACTTGTTTATAAAGTGTTGCAAATATTCATTGAGGCATCTATGATTACGCTGTTTCTGCATATGTTAATGGAGCTACGATGGGCAGGGATGTTACGCTGCTGGTGGTACCCATCTCCCGTCGGACGGTCTCAATGCGTCATAATCCAGGTGATTGTACTCACTGCGCTCCTTTTCGTCTGTATTGTACGTCTGCAACAGTTGTTGCTGTAGCTGCTTCTGCGGCGGCCGGAAGTTTGCGAGACACAGTAGAAACGAGTCGATGTCCACTTTCTCCGGCTGCTTCGATCGTCGATCGGGGCCTGCTTCAACTACTTGGTTTGGATTACCGCTCTCCTTGATGGCGTACACTGTCGTGAGGACACCGGTTGCTTCTGTCCGATCGTGTCGTCGTCTGTTAATGCGCTCAATGGTTTCGGCCTTCTCTTTTTTCGCAAAAGCAGGTATCACTGCTGGTTCTGCCTCGTGATTCACTATCACCAATTCGTCACTATGAGTGGCCGCTGCACGCCTTTTCGCTGCTGATATGCTGGATTTTCTCCGTACGCAATCCGAGTTATCGGAATCGGCATGACTTGCCTCACCTTTGTCATAGGTGTCCAACGTGCTTGTTCTGTTCTTTTTCCTTCTATTTTTATTCTTTGGAGTCGGCGGTATGGCCGATCGTTCTCGTGCTGCTGCTACTGCTTTTTCGCGTTCACTTTTTCGGTGCAACTGGCTTTCTGCACTATCTTCGTTATCAACATGATATAGTGGCTCAATCATTTCGAATAGTTGACCTTCTGCTTCTTCTTTCTCAAACTTCTGGCGAGCCTCTTCCTCGCGATGCTTGCTTTCTTCATCGTTGCTACGACGCGCTTCATCGACAGCTTGTTTATGAAAATTCGCCTCCATCCGGTGTTGCTCCTTGTTGCATTTGAGCTTAATTTCCGCGTCGCATTCCGCTAGCTGATTTCGCTCGGCCTCTTGTTGAATTAAGACCAACTGTATATGCGGTGTGAGTCTATCTCTCGACTCTTCGAATCTTCTCTGGTTTTCTCTGCTTTGTCTTAGACCTGGGTTGTTGTAACCCTGGTAGGGCCGGTTGTTGCTATAGTTCCGGTAGCTATGATGGTTTGGCTGGTGGTATCTTAAGCCTTCATGGTTAGGCGCTTGATACTTCATGGAGTTAGCCGGTAGTTGTGCAGGAGGGTTTCGCGGTTGTGCATGCGACACACCTCTAGGGTTATGCCATGTATGGCGATGTCCTCGTTGGCCTTGGTATTGTGGGGGCGGGTGGCCCTGGCAACACGTGGATGCTCTAGGGTATACTTGGTCCCACAGTGCGGTTCCCGGCACGGCCTGTAGGTGCACTTCCAGCGCATCGGAGATGGCTGCATTGAGTGTCTTAGGGTTTCTGGCTTTTACCAGAAAAGCTGCAGATTGATCCTTCAATCCCGTGATGAAAGTATGAATCGCTATCGGTTCCACCACTGGTTTAGCAGACATTTCGGATGTGAATGGATCCCCTTGGGACACCCATGCTGCGGCTAATTTCGTTGCTAATTTGTTTACTTCGCTTCCGAATTCGGTGATCGTTTGCCTTGATTTTTGTTTTAGTGCGCGTATTTCGGCTTCTACGGCGAGCGGGGTTAAACGGATGGAAAACTTAGCTTTTAACGCGCGCGGTACGTCGGCGACTGCTATGACTCCATCCAAAGCTCCGCGGGCGGATCCGATGAGGCGAGACTTTAAGAAGGTGATGAAAACCTCCTCCGGTACCTCCGGATCGTCGGCACGAAGCAAAGCCACTGCGTCCAACCACGAGTTCAGGGCGACGGCATCTCCATCATACCGCTCGACGACAAGAATGGCCAGTCCCAGATCTAGCTTAGGTGCCATCGCAGTTCGCTTGGGCTTCGGATCCTTGATCGTGTTGTTCACCACTCGTCGCTGTATAATCCGCACACACTCTCACACACTCGTGCATTTATAAAGCCACATGCACTTAACTAGAGTGCGTAACTACACTTCGCGGCGCACTAGTAAAATTTTCACTGCAATCAGGCTGCTTCCTGCTGCTTCGAGTATGCTTCGTCATCATCTTTCTCTTCGTCTTCTGTTTCTGCTTCGTCCTCCAGGGGCCCTGTTCCGGCTCCTGGCAGGATCGCCATGAAATGTAAGGATAGTAGGTACGCTTACATCTCTGTTTTAATACACTCGACTTTATTACGCTTTAATTGAACTGTGCGGTATGCGCAGAGAACAACCTCTCGCATCCGCGTTTGGATTAAGATTAAAATTCGTCTTAACTCATCGCAACCTACTGCGACCTAACTGTGGTGGCTTACGTGACCCTTTTTGCAATGCTCAGCATAATCGATCGTCGCCCGCGTAGCGTGATCGTGTTTATGCTGAGTCCAATGTTTATATCGACCACTTGAAGCGTCTCGGTGGTTCCTCTGGGTATTTGATTATTGTTTACCCAAACGCGATTCTTCGCTGAGAGCAGCGTTCGCTCTGCTACATTGTTTCACGGGTCTGCCTTCTCCACATATACATTGTCGCTCTAAACTTAAGGGGCTGCATCCACCACACGCCCTTTCTTATTGTTATTTAAAAATTAACCTATAGTTTAATTTTTAAATGTGCAGTGTTATATTGGAAGAAAAAAAAATGTTTGCTTGAATGAAATGATAGTTAATTTCTAACGTAAGAACTTGGAAGAATGAAAGATTTGTTTTCATGTGTGCTGTCTCACCTTCTCCTTTCTTTTTTCCTTTTTTTTAGGCATTATTCAATCGTATTTATATTGGATTGGTTTTGGTGGTTTCGCTAACACTGTTTATTTTTAATTTATCTAAGAGTGCTTTTGCTTTAT